>NC_038242.2:6715438-6718234 GCF_000004515.6 Glycine max | reverse complement strand
CAGAGAATGATTTCTAGATTGAGCCAAGAACACTCCAAGACTCAAGAGAAATTTGATTCATCTTTCCAAGAAAAGAGAGATCCAAGATCGATAGTATATATCATATATATATATCTATATATATATATATATATATATACATATATATATATATATATATATATATATATATATATATATATATATATATATTATTAGTTTTATAAAACAAAAAAAGACTACATATTTTGACATAAAAAAGCCTAATAAATAACTCTAATTCAAAAAAAAAATCTTAAAATTGATTTTAAGTCTTGTTGTTAGACCGGTCCTACTGAAATTTAATCCTCTAATAAGAATATCATTCTCAAATAGGTCAATTTGATAACTGTGAAATTAATTATTTACTAAATAGAAACCTCAATATCTTTCTTGCTCATATCATAAAAATAAAAAAACAGGTTGAACAGAATCATCCACATTGGCCAACCTCAACCCTTGAAAAGTAAATTAATTTTTTTTATAACTTGTTTAACGTATAAATGAAGTTGGATCAGATTGATTTATATGCTGATACTTACTTTGACACATTTAATTTTCACAGGTAACGTCTCATGTAAAATGCAAAATTAAGAATCCACGTAGGGACCGTGACCAATTTTTTGTTTTTGAGAAAAATAATTGACTAGTGCGAAAAAGAAAACCATGATCATTTATCTAATAGATAATTATTATGTTGATTGTTCTTTAGGTAACAAAGTAAAGTAAACATTATTATTAAAATTGATTACAATTTAGGCCAACAGATTTCAACAATATCATAGTTTTCAAAATGGTTGAACTTGGAGGGCCCCTAAAAATAAACGCAAAATACAATATGTTAGAAAAAGACAAAGGGGTGCTTCTCGTTTTTATCCCCACTTTACAATTTACTAATTTTTTAGGTGCAGAAAAAGAGAGAGAGAGAGAGAGAGAGAGAGAGAGACGTCACCATCTTAATTCCCCCACCCCCTCGCCATGTCTTTCTTTTTGGATCACATCAATTGAGTCACAAGTCACAATCAAGATTTTCGGAAGCTACTCAAACTTTTCTTTCGGTGTATTTTCAGCTTCTACCCATAATGTAATAATAGTCCTTGCTAATTCCTTAACTTTGAATCATGGATGGCTTGTTAGCTCGTGATGCAGATCGTATAGGATTAATAGCTAGGGAGAATACTAACAATATTGATTTCATCCTAATATTTCATATATAATTATATTGTGTTTAAGTTTCTTCACCAAAAAATAATTATTTTTCTAAATAAGGCAATCTAATTGCGAGATTAATTTCATTTTTTTATCTTTAAAAATGAGAGACGTACTTTAGAAAGAAGAAAAATCACAGTGCATTTTTTCTTCTTCTTGTAATTAAAGGAGATGTGAGTATAAGTATCATTTGAAAAACTTCAAAAGAGATGAGAGCTATTCTCCCTTTTGAAATAAGGCAAGCCTTTTAAGATACACATTCAACTTGAAGTTATCCACGATCAATATTTGGACAGTCGAAATACTGTATATTGATGTTGTAGCATTGAAAAACTTTAATACTTTAATTTATCAAGTAAAAACATTATTGTTTGTTATAAAGAACATGTTTGAGCCATAAACTTAAAACAATGTTTATAGGTTGATTTAATTCGATTAATGAAAAAAATATAATGATTTTTTCGTATGTTTTAACAGTTATAACATTATTCATGTTATATGTTGTTGAGAAAGAAAAGTGCACTTAATCCTCCTAAAATTTATCTCCTTTACAAATAAATATTCTCAATTCTAATTTAGATCAAATTGATACTTAACTTTTTTTACCTTTTATGATTAGTCTCTTCTTTGTTAACTTACTAATAGGGAAGTAATCCTAACCATTTATTTACCTCAAATCTCAATTGCTCATTAGTTTATTTTTTAAAATCTAATTTTCCAACAATAAACATAATAATAAAAAATTTAACAGAATATGAAAAGGACAAAAAGGAAAATAAAATAAAATAAAAGTTGAGGATGCGCTAGTTGTTTTCAGTCAAGAAAGGCTAACAAAATGCAGTTATTGACAGATCAAAATGCCCAGATTTAAGGTAAATAGACAGTTGAGAAGGAATATTGTAAAATTAATTTATGACAATATTAATTTTATAAAATTAGTATATTTAAAATTAAGTAATTTATGTTTAATAACCTTTATTTTAAAAGTAAGTTTTTAATAAAAGTATTAAACAAGATTCTCAATCGAATGCAAAAGTTATGTATAATTATTTTTTTTGGTGAATTTATTAGTTATGTATAATTAATTTGCTTCTGCATAAAATAAAGTGCAATAAAAAAATATGCAGACTAAATATTTTTATTTTAAAATAGAAGAATTAAAATTATAAATTTTAAAAATTAAATAACCTGAAGTTACATTTAAACCAATTTTTAAATGAAATTTTAAGTTTCGCAAGCCATATGATTAGTCATAAGAAGGAGGCGAAGCATTTTTATTTTTTATTTTGCAAAAAAAGGGCAACAAAAATTAAATGTAATTCTTCATATATTTTGATAAACCGTATTACTAAACCGACCTTAATGGATCAGGAGAAGACAGAACTTAATTTGGAGCTGAGGGGAAGGTGTTCATATTTGGCTTCTGTTAGACGTCGATATCATATTATCAATATCGTCGTCAAAGTGCCCCTTAAAAATTAAAATAGTGGTTGATAAGTTTGGGAGCTTTATTAGGGCACTATTAAGAATAGTGGAATTAGACAACGGATAACGCAATGTACCTGCTCT
>NC_038242.2:6636596-6715338 GCF_000004515.6 Glycine max | reverse complement strand
AGCATGTACCTGCTTCTGTTGTGGCATTGATGACTGGTTTTAAAAATCATCTACGCGTTACGTTAATTGTTTTTTTTAGAGAACATTAATTGTTCTCTTTCAAAAAAAAATAAAAAATGGCTACGGATCAGCGTGGCAGATGCAATTATCGCATCAATTTTTAATTCTATCATAAAATCAACTATTTTAAGGATGACTGTTTTCAGTAGTCTTGAAAAAAAAAGGTTCATGTCGATCCATGAATGAAAGGTATTATGGGAAATATATTACGTAAGTGGCCAAGTAAAAAATTTAAAAATGATTCACGTTTTAATTTTGTTGTTTAGACTACAAAAAATATGTTTATAGAATCAAATTATACTATTATAAGTTATATTAACTATTATATTATCAATATTTTTATATAAAATATGGTTTTACGATCTAATAATTAAATTATAATAACATATCATATTGATTATTAATTTTTTCAATTTTTTTTTATCAAAATTATATTGGACAATTATATAATTGAAGAGTTCTTATTTATATATTTAAAAAAAATATATTAACTAATTTTGACATAAATTAAACTACAATTCTAAAGAACAAACTTACAAATCTCCAATCCACCATGGCACCATCCTTTCTTAGCTTTGCTACTTTCGTCCAACTCAACCAGTATAACTTTAATATTTTATGCTATCCAATATCCATGTCTCCTAGCTTCCCCAGAAAAAAAAAAAAAAAAAAAGCTTCGTAGATAGACTTTCAATTTGGGAGCTAGCAAAGAGAATGCCACAGCTGGAAACAACTCTACGAATAGAATGGACCACTTAGAGCCTCTTTGGATTATAAAAAATATATATATTTTAAGAGCTTTTCTATTGATTTTTTATTATTTAAAGCTCTTCTAGCTTATTTAATAAAAACTTCTTCTTTTACTTTAAAATTTAGATAGTCTTTCCTTCCAGCTTCTAACTCAATTTTGAGAAATGATCTACCAAATATGATTTTAGCCAAGAAAATCACCCATAAAAATAAAGAATTTTGAAAACAAAATGTAATTCAATTCAAACATGTGTTAGTAAACTATAGGTGAAAATGTAATTTTCATTTTCTTATTTTTTTAAATCTACTATTACAGTTAATTTTTATTTTTAGTTTAGACATTTTGCTTATTTTTTTTTAAATTGATAATTTTAAAAGTGAAAAATGAAATATGTCAATTAAAAAATGGATGATTAAAATCATAAATTTGTTAAAAGTAAGGGATGAAATGTCTTAATTAAAAAAATTAGAAAACTAAAATACACATGAAAAAATAGGAGATGAAAATTACATTTTAGCCTAAATTAAATTATACGAGTTTAATGTCTATACATTGATGATTTAAAATAATTTTACAGTGTCATACAATTATATATCATTGTTTAAATTATTTTAAAAATTAATAAACTTATCATGTTAAATTGGATTACGGTTTAAAACTTTTTATAATATCAATATATAACTCTTTTTCTCGTATATGCTATTTATTTTTTCTATTTCCGTGGCTAGATCGAGCTTTTGATAATGATGAATATGTTTCTTTGCGTGATAGGGTGAAAGAGAGAAATTATAGTTTTCGTGAAAGCTAATGATTCTAGATGATTTGCAAGGATAGTGAAGAATCCAATTTAATATAAGTATATGTTAATCTGTTTTATTTACTAACTTGAGTTAATATTTTCTCAAAGCCTCCTTTTCTGCAAGTCATCTTTAGAGGTCTAAGTTTTGCTAACAGTCACAGTTACAGAACAAAGCAGTCACATCCCATATTCAAGTAAATAAACAATGTTTGATAGAGAAGCAACGCCTTTAACTCATCAAGATAATTTCTCATTTTTTTTTTTATAGTTCAATCTTAATGGTTAGTTTGTTAATTTTTGATAGTAAAGATATTTAAACTCTTGTTTTGTTTCCTCGATGGACACACTAATATTATGCAATACGTAAATCATCCGAGTATTTTTCTCAATTCTTAATGATTTAGCATATTAATTCCAAATTAATGATTTAGCAAGGGGCTCACAAGGGATTAGCGAATGACATTATGCGATAGATTAGATAGAGTTAATTTGCAAAGTAAGGTGGTAGTTGATTAGCAAGGGATTCTGCGAGGAATGGCTACAAAATTAGTGGTGGAATAGATTGTCACAAATTAGAAACCTGATTATAGGGAGAGAATAAAAAATAATCTCTCACAACATATATGGTTGCGGTGAATTGTTCCCTTCCTAATGCGCATCATATTTAATGAATTTTCTATTAACTTGTAAAAAAATATTAGTGAATTAAACATTTCCCGTCAGTGGCTTTCAGATCCAGTGAGTCAATAATTCTTGTTCGACACATTTGCAAGCGCTTAACTCTCGAGTCATGCATTTAAAAGAAATTGCAGAAAAATTTAGCTTAGATGGCGTATTTTTTTCATTCGAAAAAGTAATTTTTTATGCTTTGATGTATCAGGTAATTGGGCTGATTTGTCCCATACTTTTTTCTTTTTGTGAAAACTGATTTTACCCGTAAGTTATCTAATTAATGGACCATTAACTAGAGTGTGATTAAAAATGATCAAATTTGGGAATGGCTATTCTCATCTCCTACTTTTTCAAAAACTTTTGAAAAGCCCTATTTACCTTTGGCATTATTTCCCCACACCCCCACTTCCTTTCCTCCTTCTCTTCCAAGTTCCCACCCACCTCCGTTGCTTGCTCTCTCTCTCTCTCTCTCTCTCTCTCTCTCTCTATATATATATATATATATATATATATATATATATGAATTTTCAAGTTTTAATATGGTTATTGAAATTTAATATTAATAATATCAGTATTTACTATTTAATAACTTTTAATATTCATATTTACCAAAAATAACTTTCAAAAACAAAAAAATAAATTAATCTATTTGAAAATTTTCAAAATGTTATATTATTAAAACAATACAATAGAAATATGATTTTGTTTTATAATATACAATAAAAACATGATTTCATTGTATATTATAAAACAATCATATTTTTATTGTAATATAAGCGGGTGAAAAAATATAAGAAATATAATTTTGTAATATTAAATATATAAAAAAATTATATTTTCACACACACACACATATATATATATATATATATATATATATATATATATATATATATATATATATATTTCACCCCTTATATATTGTATATTTACAGCTTTCTATCAAAAAAATATTTTGAAAATATAAAAGTTTTTTAAACGTATGGGGATGAGAATAGAAATTCTAATTTTGTAGAATTTCTAAAATGTTATTAAAATAGTGTGATCCAAATTCTTTTAGGCTAGTTTTTGGAATGAAAGCAGCATGTTGGATAGATACAAAGCATTTTTGCTTTAACCACTCCCATTTCCTTCTAAGTGCACTCCCTTTTTTTTCGTTCTAATTTTTTTATCTCACACACACATATATATACACCCTTTATGCGCACACCATTGACACATAATCATTATTTAGGAATGATTTTTCCAGAACAATATTTTGTTTTTAACATTTTGAAATGTATTTTTTGGAACACAATTTTATTTTAAACATTTAAAAAGTACTTTTCAGAATATTAAAAATAAAATTGTGTTCTAAAAAGTACCTCTTGAGATACTATTTTGTGTATCAGGAAATACTTTTCATAGTGTTAAAAAAATATTTAGAAAAACTAAAATCCTTCAATTTGGATGACCCTAAAAGGTGCTATGCTGCAATAACTTGAATAAATTTAAGATCTAGTCATACCTTGCTTCATATATAAAATGAGAGACATTAATAATTTTGTGTGAGTGAACAAAAATAAAATAGGAAAAGTAGTTGGAAGCATAAATAACACTACGTACATTGGAGTTCAGAGATGAAAAAACTCTAACAGCTGGAGTAAGAGATCAAAGGGGATGAAGAGAATGAAAGTGAGGAAAGAATGTGATGAAAGAGATAAATGATATGTTGTTGCTATGAAAGAGGGAGAAAAAGATTCGAAAAGAAGAGGTTATTCAATATATTTTAACTCTTATGTAGGAAGAAAATTTGCTTGAAAGTGAACAATTCACCAATAAATCCCTTCAGAAGTAAAATATTAGTCTCGATGAACAATAAAAAAGCACTCATTGTGATCAGAAGTAAAATATTAGTCTCGATGAACAATAAAAAAGCACTCATTGTGATCATATGCCTAAAAAACCAAATACGATAAAATTACCCAATAATTCTACATTTTTCAACTTAATGCCATACATTAGGATTAGTTTAGCTTGATCATCTCTAACGGAACGTCATCTAGCAGCCAATTCCTCATAATATATGATTGAATACCATCCCCGACGTTCAACTTGATCAAGGGCCGGAAACCGCTTGCCAGTTGCACTTAGAGCTAGCCTTTATCCTTGATTGATTTATCAGTTTATATGCTGATATTAAAAATTTATTGAAGCATTTTATAATATATTATAGAGTTGAGCATTTTATTATAAGAACACCTCGTGATCATTTTTTTTTAAAGAGGAAGTATTATATTTTTCATCCTAACGACAAAGAGTTATAGATATCAAAACTCAAAACGTTTTAAATGGTTTCTTTATTCAAACCTTCAAGAAACTCGTGAACGTTAATTACTACCTTTATTTTCTTCCCTTCCATAAATTTAACTCCCTCTCTCATCACATGATTTCGGATTTCGTTAGTTATATCTTTCCGGCGACATGATATAATATTTTCTGTTTGTTCTGCAGTAAGTCATTTTCTACAATTGTACTCTCTTTTTATCAATCAAAAGGTAAAAGTAGAAGTGGTATATATTGGTGTTGTTGGGGAGCATTGAGTACCCACAGTTTCCAGTATAGTGGTTTGGTTTTCCTTCCGGGTCGTAGTTGTTTACTACTCTCGCTCTCAGCCTCTCACACAAGAGAGAAATTAAAGAAAGACAACACTAATAAGGTGAATTAATATCAATTTATTTTTATTAGACAAATCACAAATACAATACTAACAAACTAGTACTAATCCAGCACGTGTCATATGACATTTCTTTTATATATATATATATATATATATATGAAAAAGTTAAACTTTAAACACACATTTTAATTAAATCTGGAGTATATATATGCATGGATGAAAGGATGAGAGAAATTAATATAGAAAAAAATAAATAAAAAAGAGAGAAAAATTGATAAATATAACAGATGATCGACAATATGATGAGAAATGAAATGAGAGCTAAGAAGAAAAGGACTGAAGTGATCAAGATAAAAAAATGTGTATACAAATATAATAATCTTTGTGTGTGTATACAAAAGGGTATTCAAGTTGCTTTGTGCTTTATATGGAATTAATGCATGCATATGGTGTATAGTTACTTGGATACGTGATCCAGTAAAGCGTGTTGAAAATTGAAGTGCCCTTTTGGGTTTCAAATTGAGTTAACAAACAGAAAGGTGACGTCCCAGAATATTGGGCTGAACAAAATTGAAGTCGTTATCTAAGCATATGCCAAGTGTTCGTCAAATATCTGGTTTAAGTTCAGGCCTTCTCCTTGTCCCTTTCATGTTAATTAGAAAAAAACAATTGGAGTCCACATACATCTGCCCTTAATTAGTTAGGTTTCTAAATATATTACCTATCTCAAACCCCCGATCCGGGTAGTAGTAGTAGCTACTCCAATCTCTTTACTCTTACTCTTATAAATACATATACATACAAACAACTAGAACAAAAATCAAAACATTATTATTGTCCTCTAGCTTTGATATATAGATATATATTT
This sequence comes from Glycine max, assembly GCF_000004515.6. NCBI lineage: Eukaryota > Viridiplantae > Streptophyta > Magnoliopsida > Fabales > Fabaceae > Glycine > Glycine max. Next base: position 6,709,529 of record NC_038242.2, on the reverse strand, counting down.
CTCATCTTCATAGAGATATATATGGCCCCAAACCAGCACTTTACTAATGGTTTTCAAAGCACTACTACGGTATCTGATATAACCTTAATTGAACGCAACAAAGAAGTGGCCCTAGAAGAAACACATGATGACGAGTACTTACCAATCGTGTCCGAGGTAGAGAATGCGAAATGCGAGTGTTGTGGAATGTGTGAGGAGTGCACCCGCGAGTACATAAGGCGGGTGCGTGACATGTTCTCGGGGAGGTTAATATGCGGGTTGTGTGCTGAAGCTGTGAGTGTGGAGATGGAGAAGAATGGTGGAAAGCGAGAGAAAGCTGTGAAAGAGCACATGAGCGATTGTGTGAAGTTCAATAGGCTTGGTAGGTCATATCCTGCTCTGTATCTTGCTGAAGACGTCAAAGAGATCTTGAAGAAGACTCAGAAAAAAGGCCATGTCAAGGCCGGGGCACAGGGACGATGAAAAAAGTCTGTATGTGGTGATGTCTTGAATATTATTAATCTAGATTTGGTTTTTGGTTTGAGATTTTCTGCTACTGCAACATTAAAACTTTCTTTTTTACACATATTTAGGATTATTAATTATTAGATGATCCTAAACTATCCCTATCACATGGTTTATAATTTGGATCAATCTTTGTAATAAGATTTATTAAATAAATATATGTTACATAGAGATGGATGAAGAACATAAATAGATAAAAGAGTAATTTATTTTTTGATATAAGCTATAAAAATAGAGTTTATCTATATCTATATAGACAAAATAGATTTGAAATATATATATATATATATATATATATATATATATATATATATATATATATATATATATATATATATATATAAAAGTGATATAATATGATAAGAAAAAGGATGAAAAGAAAACAATAAGTTAATAGAATGTTTATAATCATTTCATCACAATTTTCTATTTATTAATAGGATGTGGTGATTTTAGCTAAATTCTTATTAGATGTTTGGGTAGAAATATTTTACACCGATAATATGTAAATTAATAATAAGCTCATTTGATACATGCATGCAATAAAAAATATTTTAATTTATATATACACTGGGTTTAAAACATTTAAAAAATGTTTATATTATAATATGTATAAATTAAACTCTTACAAAGATTTTAAAAGTGAGTATATTTCTAAAATAACATATATATATATATATATATTTGTGTTAATTTATTCACATCGTCTAAGAATTACTTCAGCTCCGAATTGAACTAGCCAAACAAATTTCAGTTCACGTTTCTTTGGCCATGACTAAGTGTTATATATAGTCATTTCAAGTTTGAACATAGGATTAATATAATTTTTTAATCAGTGATGTATTAACAGAGGCAAACTAATTTTCCAGATCGAAATCATGACCACTAAGAAGGTTTTCATCAGTGTATATAACTTACTTTCAATTTACTTGATTAGTTCGGTAATGATTTTTTTCTTCTTAATCTTCTTCCTCGTTTTTTATATAGTCTTCTTCATTAACTCATAAGGATGATCCGTTCTCAATATGTACGAACTCCAGTTTTAGTGTTCTTAAAAAAAAAAACTCCAATTTTAGTGCAGGAATAAATTACTTTATTTATAGAGTAATTTATTTTGCCCAGCAGTTTACTAAATGATGTATATATATATTTTTTAATTTGAGAGAAAGTTTCCTAAATGTAGTATATCACACAATACAGTGAAGAATTAATGCCATGACCATCTGTATAAAGGAAAAAGAGAAGTTGCCAATATTTGATGTCAATTATATTATATATAGTATCATTGATATAATAAAAAATTAATTGACACATTCATCAAATTATAAATAATCGTATATGTTAAGATGCTTAACTTTTTAATAATTAATTAATTTAAAAATTATATTTAAAATAATATTAATTCATAAAAAACTACACTGATAATATATCAAAATTTATTTGAGAAAAACATATATATACATAATTGCACAAATTCTGTTAAATGTTAACTCATCATTAGGAAGGACTTAATTATCAAGATTTCTTAATTTATTTAGAATGTTCAATTACGTTTTTCTATTTTTAAAAGTTTTAATAAGTTTGTTTTATTTTTTATAGTTTAAATTTTTTAATGATATCTTTTATATATAATCTACATAATTAATTAACTAATTAACTATGTATTTGTACCGTAAATATTTTTAATTTATATTTTCAATATTTTTCCTAAATTTCAAATTTCTGTACAAATTACTAGTTATAAACTATCTTTTTTATTTGAATATATATATATATATATATATATATATATATATATATATAGAGAGAGAGAGAGAGAGAGAGAGAGAGAGAGAGAGAGAGAGTAATTTTGATCAATCTAACAATATATGTAATATAAAAATAAAATAAAGCGGTTTGATAAAATATTAATTACTTCTTTTGATCTATTTCATTGTAAATTTTAATTGAATATAGTAAATTTATTTGTGTGTGCTAAAGTATTATTTAGATCTTTTTTTATAATAGTTTTTAATTAGATTTATCAAATATAATAAATTTAGTAAAGTGGTGTGCCAAAATGTTAAATGCGTGTGCATGTGTGTTATTTGAAAAAATGCATAAGAACTCTACCTTGAAAACTTGGACTAGGTGGCTGATATTTAGGACTCTTTTAAAAACTGACTACTAAAATGTGGCTGTTTTAAAACTAATTAATTATCAATATGAGATTGTTCTAAAGCTACTGTAGATCATTTTATGGCAGTCACAGAAAGGCGTTAGAAAATAATTGTCTGTAGTTTCTTTGAGACCACCAGAAAATAATTGATCAAAATAATTTCTAGCAGCGCTTTTTGTGATTAAAAAAAAGATCGTTTATTATTAATTTCAAAACAACCTCATTTTAATAATTATATTCTAAAAAAGTTCTGAATCGGTCAATCACCTCGTCCGGCCAGGTTTTCAATGTAATTTTATTTATGATTTTACTTTTCACTGAAATTCCTGTATATCCGAAATCCGATTATGGTTGAAGCAATTTGACAGATATTAGTTTCAACTAAACATGCATTCATATGATTTTATGTGAAGTAACCTGAAAGGAATTATATAGAAATATGCAAATGAAAATTGTTGGGAATTAATTGAAATAAAAATATAAAGATCGAAGTCATGTTTCATTTCATGTATGGGGAATAGGCTTCTTGTGCAAATATTTTTGTCGATAAGCTCCCTACCCCACTTTCGATCTCTGTGACTAGAAAAAAAGACCTTCGGTGGCCAAACTTGCTTTGTAAAAATAGTTGGGTTTAATGCACTAAATTGTTTTGTAAAAATAGTTAGGTAGACAGAAACTTAATTTAAAGAAATGGTTAGGTTTACGGTTGAAATTTTTATGGTTAGGTTTTAAAAGGAATCAGTTTGATTATTTTGCTCAGAGTTCTGTCAGAGCATTGCACCTGCACCTGCACCTGCCCCTGCCAATATTACGCACAAACCCCATCTCCACAAGTTCCTGTTGAGTGGTGATATATATGGTGTGCAACAAGAATTGGATTTGAAGGGAGTCCTAGCCTGAAAACACATACCAAATAATAATAGATAAAACAGATTATAATATATATATGGTTGAGAAGATTCTGAATTTATCGCTAGAGTTTAATTCAGAATCTTCTCAAACGATAATTTGTTTTTATATATTACCAAAAAGAGATTTCCACTGCATGGTTTGCATGTTCACTATACTCAACACTGTTAGTTATCTATACACCTGTCTATTTATATGTACATAAAGAAGGAATTCGCTTAAAAAATAAGTCTCTTTTAGTTTACCGTTCTTAATAATTTTTTATATTACGAAAGTTATAATAAAGTGGTGTTCAAAAATCATTTTCCCCTCCACAATATGGCACTTGCTCGTGTTGCTTTGAGGAGGGTGTATATAGCTACTGGCTCAAAGTGATCCTTATCCCTTCGGGCCTCCAAGTCGTATTCAAGATAGGGATAATGTATTGAACCGAGTTTCTCTTCTCCTTGATGATTACGTGCAGAAAATCACCTTTGAAATTTGTCATTATCCAACATGTAGTTGGTTAACACCAACCAAATATGTCTTTTGCTTATCACAGATGCAAGGAGTATGTAAATTTTGTCTCTCACAGTTCACAAATAAACCTGAAAGCAACACTTTGTTTTTGTCTCGCACTAGCTAGTTCAAAGATAATTCACATAGATCATAGATATAGACACAGGCTGTTTTTTTAGTTTCACAAGTTAGAAAATTATTATTTACACACGCATACAAGCATTACAACAGGAAACTTCAGGAGATGCTACTAGCACTATACCCCACGCCTCCTCTCCCCTTCCCAATTACTAGAATAGGTTCAGTTATTATCTTGGAATTTGGATTTACGCTTAATTCAATGTTTTCAATAAACAATATGATTGTCCCCCACTTTTATATACAAGACAAATGTAATCTGTACAAGTTTTAGGCCTACGAGTCTCGGGGGACAAATGTAATTAATCTGTACAAGTCTTAGGCTTAAGCTTAATTTTAAAAGGTTAAGTTATGTCTTAAGTTCAAATTCTAATAATTAAGTAATTATAATTCTCTGGTTTGGGAGGAATTATTTGATAGTCTTATATTGTCATAATTACGACTATTTTTTATGATACATAATTTTTAATAATTATTTTTTTATAAATTATAAAATTTGAATATAGCTTATATAAACATTAATATTGGTTGACACTATAAACAGGTAGCAATTTAAGACCACCTAATAATTTATCTTGTTTTTTTCATTATATTTGTTTGCTCTGGTTAAGCAGTGTGCCACGGTTTTGTTTTTATATCTACATAACCGTGATCTGTTTCTCTATTTCCTTAATTAGATTGCTTCTTAATTTATTTAAATTTCAACCATAGAGAGCAGTCCACGTATGCATAAAGTTCCGTATGGTATAGTAGCGGCCACTTGCTCTGCATACATGCAACATTTTCTGAACCTTCACGAGTTAAAGCCAGACACAAAAGATTAAAACTAATTTAATTTCCAACTTCCTAATGTCTTTGTAAACAGGGAATAGCTAGCTAGCTATAAGTGTTTGATGAAGTGCACTAGATTTATTATTACTCAACATGTAGATATGTAACATATTTCTTTTATTAAATCTTAGCTAAACCATATCAATATAGCAAGCTTGTTGCAGGGCTAGTGGACCAATTAATAAGTATTGATAGAGGACTTTGCATGTACAAATACAGTTAGTCTGTAAAGGCATTCGAGTTGTCACTTGTCAATCAAATGCATCGCTACTTAAAAAATCTTATCTAACTTTACTTTATATTATGACTCTCTCAACCACATCTTATGTATAAATAAGCATTTGCACGCGTCCATTTGGCATCAAAGACAAATTATTAAGAGCAAGCTAGTAGTTAATTTTTCTTACATGGTACCTGCTCTAGCAAATACTCTCTTAGCTACTTTACATTTATTTCTTCTTGTCTTCTTCTCAATTAACATACATATAGTTTGGCACTTTCTATGTGTTAATTTGTTTACTAAACAGGAACAGAATCAGCAAAAGCTTAGAAATGCTGTCTCGGACGTGTCGAAGGAAATTGGAAGATACTATAATGAGTTGGAGTTGGAGAAGAAACTTGGTGCTATTGAAGAGGTGGAACAAGCTGAATGCCAATGTTGTGGGATGAAGGAGGATTGCACCACAGTTTATATCACAGAGGTTCAAGAATGTTATTGTGGGAAGTGGGTTTGTGGGCTTTGTTCTGAAGTTGTTAAGGAAAGAGTAGGGCGAAGTCCGAAGGTAGCCATGCAAGATGCTTTGAACTCTCACAGGGATTTCTGCCAGGAATATAACGCCACCACCAGGCTTAACCCACAACTCTCGTTAACTCTTTCTATGAGGGAAATAGCCAAAAGAAGTTTGGAGAATAGGAAATCTGTGTTAAGCATAACAAAGCTTAGTCGGGCCATTAGTTACCCCTGAAATTATGAGAAATTATTAAGTTGTTTGATTCTATTAATCTCTGCATGACATGCACTGTATATTATAAACTTGAATATATATTATATAGAGATTAGTGGAGATTATAAACATGTGGTGATTCTGTCTCCTAAAAATATAGTTAATTCAAACTCAATATCACTAATAATATTGAACTTATTTTCTCATCATATTATTTTCTTTAACAACATAACTATCTACGTTCTTATATTAATAACTTTCTGTCTCAACAATAAAATGAACTTTGTTAATTAACAAGTGCTGCAGTTGTTATTATGTAACCTTCATTAATGGAAAAAAAATAGACATCCACAAAAGAGAGGGTGTCAGGAACGAAGTACGAAGCCCATGGTTTTAAGATCTGGATTTGGAGTAGTTAATTAGTGCGGGAAGAGATTTTCTCATGTTGGAAAAATTTTGAGCTTCTCAAGTGTTACAATCCCAGTCAGCGCAGTCACTAAATTGGAACAATAGAATAAAAATTAAACTGTTGATCAAATTCATTCGGGCATTATTCAAAACAATAACTCGAATTCTCGAAATAAGTTATCTAATTTTTATTCAAGTTTCAATTTAATGACTATAGTTATGTACCTTAGAGACCAAATGAGCATGCATGGATTGTGATGCTATATATGCATTTTGCTTATTATCATCGTAATATGTGTGACGCTAGTAAATAGCCTTGTCCTTGTCCCTTACGAAGGAAAATGGATGTTTACATTCTTTGGGATTTCCGCCTTATTTAGTTATATTTATGTAATTGATGAGTTAAATGGTAAAGTTATGATATATAGTAAGGATTGAAAAATGATAAAATTAGGGATGAACATATGTTATACATAGGTGAATTTATCTTTAATTCTTACGGAAAAGAAGTTGATTACAACCAATTAGCAACTCCATCACCAATTAATACTGAAAAATTAAAGGTACCATTTGATTTGTTTAATCTTTTTAATAATTTATTTGTTTAATCTTTAATTTTAATTAGCTTTAATAATTAATTTGTTTAAATTAATATATTGCTGTTTAAACCAACTGTTTAATTTAATTTTAATTAATGATTAACTTTTTAATTTAATTCATTTGTTTAATTTTGCTTCTTTTCCATTTCTTTTATGTTCTTTTCATACATGTTTTTACCTAGTTTGCAATCTGTTTTTTGACATAGCTTCTTTCTTATGCAAATGATTTGAAATCAATACATATATTTTGGTTCCTGTCTGTTTCTTTTCCTTAGTTAGTTTTGGTCTTTCTTACTTATGTTTCTGATCTCCTAATCTATCTTCTCTATTTCTTTATTTTGTTGCACATGTTTGGAATTGTGTAGCCATTGACCCAACAATTAGATCAATCCTTAACTCAGCCATTGAGTGTGCTCTACTCAACTTCAAGAGCAAACACCAGAGGGAACTCGAAGCTGCCAAAAAGTTGATGATCAAGCGGTTGTTTTGTTGGTGGAATGCACGTACGGAAGAGTTAGTAAGAGAAGATATTCAGAGAATGTAATGACTGTGAAGTTGTTTGCGCAGGCGTGGAAGCAATTTGAAGAACTTCAGAATAGCTATCTTTAGTTATGAAAATTCAATGGCTAAAAAGGAGAATTTGTAACTCCTGCCCCTCAAGTTAGTGTCTCTATATTATTTGAACAACTTACACTGATTAGCTTGATTTGTTGTTTGATTTAAAGACATTCCACGATTATGTGACTAAATTTCATGTTTTAATTAACCTTTTTTTTATTATTAATTTTGGTTGCCTTCCATGCAGGTAGGAACTTCAAACAGGTTTGGAAGCTGACCACCCTTTTGACTCAGTAGCGTGCCATTTTTTTTTGTTTTCTTGTCAATTAGTCTTGTTGAAATTTGAATGTGTAATATTTGGACCAAAAAAACTTTGTTAATATATGACAATTTATGATATTTCTAAATACTACTTTTATTTGGTTAAGTGTATGACTTAACTTTCATTTCACTTTTTTACATCATTTATGTGCTGTTATTGGTTAAGAGGGAGGGAGTTGCAAAGGAATTATTTCGTGTAAAGTATAATTGTTGTACACTTCATTAAAGTGAAGTGCGAAAATAGATTTCCCTGTTGTCTAAAAATAAAAGTATTTTTTTCCTTTTGAAAGAACTTATGAATTAACTTATTTGAACTTACCTTCCGGTAAGAACATTTTTAAGTGGAAAAATCTATTTTAAATTATTGGATCATTTGTTTAGGTCCTATGATATCACATATGATACAAGAATTTTTGTCAATTTTTACTCTAGTAGTAGAACTCAATTTGAGTTTTTAGATTTTACTTAAAAAAACAGAATATTTTTTTCTCTTTCAAATAACATTAAAAATAATATATTTTAAAAAAATGAGTTCTTAAGAATTCTTTCCCTAAAATCCCACCTCCAACATAAAAAATTCTTGAACAAGAATAATAATTGATTTGGTGGATAGAGATTCTTGAGTTCAAGAATTCAACTCAAAAATTTCTATTAAAGATGTTCTAATTATAATTATATTGAAAAAATGTTAGATATATTAATTAGAAAATATGATAAGCAAAATAAAATGAGACAATAGCTTCAAAATTGTGAGATATGTTTGGCCCAATTACTCCACCCTCAATTGTAAGCAAACTCTACTATTGTCATAGCTCCTATAGCAGTTCTGCCAGCTAGCACGAAAGCATTGCAAAATTTTAAATTAGTTGGCAAACAGCCCATACAATTGATCCAAGTTATTGTTAGTGAAAATCTTGATCATAGAAGTTTCTTAATTTTTTTTTATAAGTCATTTCATTCTTAATATCTACACGACCTTTTTTATACCAAAAGAGTATTTTAAAATCTATATCCGATACACTCTTTTAAGTTCTAATTACATTTAACAATTTAATATTAATTTTATTTAACATTAAAACGAACCGCTTAAGTACAAATATCCATCAACATCAACTTTATTTGATCCAGTAGTTGTTAATTTGTTGGTTGATCATATTGATATATTTGCGGATCATTGCCAGCTTAAAACCAAGTTGGAAGGGTTTCTAGATGGGTTTCATGTGAATGATTAACAAAGAAATTGACTATAAGACTATAATTCGGCACTTTTCTTAGAGGAATCTATGGAGTTTTGACACCATCGTTCGGGTTTAACACCAAGTGGTGCTCAAAATTTGGTTCATCCTACTACTAGCCCATGTTAGTGAGTTAGTCACCATCGTAGTGGACCTTTTAGTTCAAAATTAATATATATTATAGTGCCCTTTATGAAAAGAAAAATGAATAAATATTTTTTGCACGAGTTACTTCAATTTATTCTCTTTGAAAGCCCATTAAGACTTTTTCTACCACATAATTGTGCTTAATCTATCAAAGAATTATTAAAGTAGAGCTGAGTGATTGAACTGCACCACTAAATAAGAACATGAAACCCTACAAATTTTAAAGAGATTCAGACCCCATCAAAGGGTAATGGATCGGCTTCACATCATGCACACCTCACTCTATATTGAATAAACAAAAAATGTGAGTGAATTGTTACGGACAAAACAAATATATTATAAACATACTGCTGAAAAGTGCGTCATATTAATCCATATTAGTATTAGTACATATGAAAGCACTAAACCAAGACACTACTTCTCTTTACAGCATATTGGCACGATTCCACTTTCTACATATATGACATAAGTTTATAGAAAATGGATCAATTATTGAAACAACAAATAATCGTGAATCGTGTTTATTTATAAGATTTTTGGTACCTATATATACATTTTTTTTACACAGAAATTAACCTCTCATTTTTTTATTTTTTTTTTGACAGGGCTCTCATTCTATTATTTTAACAACTCATTTTTGGCCACTTTTCTTTATCCTCCCAAGCATTAATCACGAGCTAGCATTATTTATTGTGTATCATTAAGGGAAGACATGGAGATGTCTGAATTATTTATATATTTAATTATAAAGCTCCGGAATGAGAGATGAACAACACTCAAATTTAATGTCTGCGACGGCTGGGATTAATCCTAAGAGCAAATGTTACTTAAATTAAGTCAACTTAAGCAAAAAAAGATATTATGATTTTTTTTCAGCCAAAAAGTATATATATTATAATTATTAACTACTTAATATTTCTAAATATAATTATAAATTATTTTAAATATTTACAATTTTATGAGATTTAGTTTATTGAATTAAGTTACTTTTTAACATAAAAATTGAAACTATATATAATTAAAAAGATACAATTCAGACTTAAATTTATTATTTTACCCTTATGAATATAATACCTACTACATATTTACTATAAATTTCAATAAATAATCTATCTGAACCATTTAAAGACTATTTTTTTTTTAAAAAAAAAATAGTGATTTTCAATTTTTTTCTTCATAATTTACTTTTTTTGTCACTGCAAACTTTAATCTTAATTAAAACCAAAAAAATTTGGTTACAAATTATCACTATAGAGATATTATTTATGTGGAAAAATACATGAAAGGTTTTGAGATAATATTTTCAGATTAAGATCATGCCGGGGCTAACTTTCTTTTAGTCATTGACAAAATTGGTAAAAATTTGTACCAATTTTAAAATCTTAACCAAAAATTATAAAGTTAAAAAAATTTGAAATCTAATTAAATTAAACTTAAAGAGTAAAATTTATAATATTTTTAATTATCAAAATTTTATTTAGTTATATTATTTACTTATTTCCACAAATTTCTTCATTTATATAATGAAACTTTTAAAAAATATTTTTTTTCTAAAAGAAATAATTTAAGGCTAATTAATCACATTTTTTGTCCTCTAGATATTACAATTATGCGATTTTGGGTTTTCAGGTTTCAATTGTGCAATTTTGATAAAAATTTGTTGATGTGATACTAGATGAGAATAATTAATTAATACTAGTTCTTGAAAAAAATTATTTTCAAAATAAATTTTTTTATTAAAATTATACTTTTTTTTTATCATAATTAACCAGGTAAGATTTTGAAAAGATTATGTATGTATTGATAATGTATATATATGGATAGAAACTATACCCCAAGACATGGTAATTTTTCTCAGAAATTAAATTCTTTTAAAAAAAATCTGTCAAAATTATATTATAAACGTTCTATAATAATAATAATAATAAATATATTTTAAATTTTTGATAAAATTTAGTATTAGTTTTCGTATTTTAACTTTAATTTGATTGATTTAATTTTTTAACTATAGAAAAGTAATAATATTTGTCCTTCGTCACAAACAATTTTCATGGACTGACAAAATTCATTGTTGTTTTATGAAATTCGGATACTAGATTAATTAAGGTTGAAGTTGGAGAATTAAAATCAAGATTCACCGGAAGTACATGAAACATATTTTACTTGTTTTCTTAAGCTTCTCTAAACAAAATCATAGTAGTACACCCTTAAAAATCAATGCAAAGTTGTGTTAAACTCAAAGTTCAACATTTAAATTTAATTTCAACATGCATATATATGCAACAAATTCAAAGTCCAGTAGTCGTTACTGCCCATACTAGCCATGACCACCATCATCAACAGTACTTTTGATAGGTAACTGCACCACACTCCCAGTCCCGGCCACCGCCACCATATAATATGTATCGCTGTGAAACAATATATCTACTTTAGCTACTATCGTTATCATCACTGACAGGTATGTGTGAACAATAACTTCAAACCTTATGCGATGGTTTTTATAACAAAGGCTGGTGACCTCGTATTGACATCTCTATCACCAACCATGTTAACATTGTAAACAGTACTGTCATCGATCTCTTGCTTAATTAGTGCGACTTAATTTCAATTCTGATATCTAGCCAGATTTAGAATCGAATATATATTCGTTGAATATATACAAGATTAAATTAAAAATATATAGTATATGATTTTAAATTACAGTTGCGGTCACGGTGAGACAAAAAATCTTTATATTATGAGTAATTGCGGAAAATACAGTTAATATAGTCGTTAGTTGCAATTATGATTGTAATACGATTGCGAGTGTCAAAATATCTTGATGCTGCGACCGTTAGTGTATTACATATGCCACAAAGTTTGCATAAGTGGTTACAGCATCATACCAAAATCTTATATATAAGAAATATATACATACACACACCAATTTGCCATACTATATGCATGAGACTATATCCACAAGTTAAAATTTACCTATTAATGCCGATATTCCCTCTAAATGGAGGGCGCTATGTGTTATTTAATTTATTATATTATGAAAGTTAAAAGTGCATGATTTTATTATATAATCAATGAAGCTAGTGGGAATGAACGACAACAAAAAAAGGAAAAAGAAAATGGGCCGGCGCGGAGGTAGAGGATGAGAAGGAGATAGGAGATTGGTGAATTGAGATTTTTGAGTGTAAAACCCTAGAAAATGGAGATGGGCAAAGCATGCCGGGTGTGACAAAGACCACACACTGTATATTCCTTCGAGAAAGGCAGAGTGGGTCCGTTACTTCTCATACCATACAGTGATATAGAGATGCATAGGTTGAACTTTGAAGACTACAGAATAAGAAAGAAAGTAAGTAAATGATTATTATTGTTTTTATTTATTTATTATGGAATTGATATCAAATAAATTTTGTTGAAAGTGATAACTAAATTTTATTGGAAAGGATGAACGCACACAAAATAATTTTTTTTTAATATAATTTATTTTATATTTTAAAATATTTAATTAAAAAATATAAGTTATTATCAACTATGTTAACTGTCAACTATTGTATTATTGTTTCTTGTCACAGTGAATGTGTCCACGGGCTCAGTAATAATAATCAGTCTATGTAACGTAAAAGACTCGCAACTTTTTTCTTCTTCTTTACATTCTTCTACTTTGTGGTTATATTTAATTTTGCCCTATATTATTTCACTTTCAGCTTTCTTTAGCCATTGTTCTGCTCATTTCTCTTTGCCTCACTTGTAACTCCTATTTGTGTTAGTATGGTACACAGTCTACACACTACCTTTTATCCCTTTTTCTCACCCTTAAAGTTATTTTCTTCTTCTTTTTTTCTCTCTGCTCCTCCTTATGTGAGAGCGAGAATCCAAGGTAAGAAAATAAAGTCCAAGCAAAAGTGGTTCAAGAATCTTGCTTTTTAACATGCCAAGGGAAAGCTAGCTGGTGTATTCTGCGCTCCACCAACGTCTGCCCTTGATTCATAGAAAAATTACACGATCGACCACCCCCTTCAATGTTAATTTGTTGTGCACGCATGTGTGTGCCTTCAATTATAATTTTGAGTGAGTCCAAGGAAAAAGTGAGATTTGTTATGAATGCGTACGTCTGAAAGATAATAATAAATCACAAATGAATATAACCCTGATGAACTCGATCAATGATAAATATTGTAAAGCAATCGCCAAGTCAGCCACAAAATGAAAACCCACGTAGGAGATAATTATAAATTTTTTTTTTATTTCTATAACAAATTGTGGAATAAATTTTTCCAATAATTAGGAAATTACAAAAAAAGAAAGATAAAGTAAGATAAATGATGTGATGAAAAAAAATAAAAATAAAAAACATTATTATACGAGAATGATCAAGTTATTCCTCTTCTTCATATTTTATTTTCTTATAATCAAATAATTATAACAAATAACTCATTTTATGTTAATTTTATAATAAAAATGAATAATAAAGATAAAGATTAACTCTTTTAAAATTATTTTTAGAATAACTTTGGTGACTTCTCATATCTTATAAATTGTTTTATACAATTTTCTATGAATAACTCATTTACATAGTCAAATAAAACACAAAAATCTATGGCGCAATCTAAATGTTGTCAGATAAAAACTAAAAAAAATGGCGTGAAATTTTGTTTCTACATGTTTCCCTTTCCATTTCCGACAACACAATTTATCAAGAAACAAGTCATTAAGATTGCTGGCGTGCATGGATGTGTTGTCCTCATCTCAGAAATAGAATTTGATCAGCTATTCTGTTCAAATACCCCTCCTACCTTCTTTGCATGGTTATTTTGTCCGACAGACAGAATATATATATCAGAATGAAACATCAAATAAAAACCACACATATAAGGTTCTGACAACATAAAACAAGCACACCGAGGTACCAAGATAACCCAAAACTTTACCTAAAGCAAATTCACCACTCTACGGCAGCTTCCATATCATATCTTTGTTTTCCATTCGCACTATATATAACTACTATAGTCAGGCCAGTAAAATAATACATCAAAATCAAAAGCTAGCGTTCACATCGACACACCATTAATTAAGCTTATGATTTTTCAGATATGGAAATTATAGAAACTAATTAGTAGAACATGAAGCTGATATGATATTACACATGATCATTCACCAAGTTACATTTTATCAATTCCGGTGTGTATGCTTTACACCTTTGAAACCTTTCCATTAGTGTTTCTAATACTATAATAATAATAATAGCAAGAGTTTGAAGAGTTTTGTTTTCAACGGTTACAGAAATTCTTTGTCACTTTCTCAAGTGCTATGCCAGTGAGTTAGTCAAAGAAAAAAGAGCATTTTGGTAACAATCCGACAAAATCAGAGCCTTTTTTCCAACATCTGTCCCTGTTATCCTTTCAACCGTTTGTGTTCCAACACCAATCTCAAAGAAGTCAAGGTGCAGTTTTGTAATTATGTCTCAACCCCGTGCCCAATTCCACCATTCCCATCTATTTAAGCACGCACACATCCATCTCTCTCACGTCCAACCCATCCTCTTCAAATAGTATTTCAATTCCAAGAATTCATCATCGAATATCCCTCTCTCCCTAATTTGTTTTCTTCCAATCCAATTCTTCTCTACACTCAATTCATTTTGACCCCAAGCTGCATCATCGATCGTCAGCAGAGAAAACTAAGTACTCCTCCAATTATGATAGTTAGGTACGTATAATAATATCTTTTCATTATCTATGCCACTTTTGCAAATTCTCTTCTAAGTTAATATCCTTGGTGCATGCATAATATCCCTTAACATGAACTGACTCATGAAATTAATGGTAGCTAGAAGTCAAACGCATCACTCATAGCCCACCTGCAAAAGCAGTATATATGTTTTTCATTTTTGTTACAAGTAGACATATATTCTTTCTCTTTTTATATAGACATATAAAAAAAATCATAGTACTTTATTATATATACATTCTTTCTTTCTGCTCATGATTTTTTTAATTGACATACTATTGAACTGTGATCACTGATCACTAACATAATTAAAAAGTTACGTTAATCATGCTATGCACTTTTTACAGCTTGGGATCCGAGGAGTTAAATCCAACGCAGATAGAAGACTGAATTGTTGCTTAAAAAAATAAAACTCATCAGGAAGCTATAGACATGGCCAAAGGATCTTATTCAATGTCTTCAAAGACAAAATCAATGAAATTCATATGCCTCTTCGTGTTCATGCTCAACTTCCACTTATCCCATGGACATCAACAAGAGGTTCAGCTTCTGTTATCCTTCAAAGGTTCTCTCCACGACCCACTTCATTTTCTCTCCAACTGGGTCAGTTTCACTTCCTCTGCCACTATCTGCAAGTGGCACGGCATCACCTGCGACAACAACAACAACGTTAACTCTTCCCACGTTAACGCTGTGGTGATCTCAGGAAAAAACATAACTGGCGAGGTATCCTCTTCCATTTTCCAACTTCCCTACGTCACAAACCTCGACCTTTCCAATAACCAGCTTATTGGGGAAATCACTTTTACCCACTCTCTAAATTCTCTGTCTCCAATCCGTTACCTTAACCTCAGCAACAACAACCTCACTGGCTCCTTGCCTCAACCCTTGTTTTCAGTGCTTTTCTCAAACCTCGAAACTCTGGATCTGTCCAACAACATGTTTTCGGGGAACATACCCGACCAAATTGGATTGCTTTCCAGCCTGAGGTATCTTGATCTCGGAGGAAACGTTTTGGTGGGAAAGATTCCAAATTCCGTCACAAACATGACCACTTTGGAATACCTTACGTTGGCTTCAAACCAGTTAGTGGATAAGATACCAGAAGAAATTGGCGTAATGAAGAGCTTGAAGTGGATTTACTTGGGCTACAACAACCTTTCAGATGAGATTCCAAGTAGCATTGGAGAGTTACTCTCTTTGAATCATCTTGATCTTGTTTACAACAACCTCACTGGACCTATTCCTCACTCTCTCGGACACCTCACCGAGCTTCAGTATCTTTTTCTCTACCAAAACAAACTAAGTGGTCCAATTCCAGGATCCATCTTTGAGCTCAAAAAGCTAATTTCACTTGATCTAAGTGATAACTCTCTTTCGGGTGAGATTTCCGAGCGTGTGGTTCAGCTCCAGAGGCTGGAGATTCTCCACCTTTTTTCAAACAAGTTCACTGGGAACATTCCAAAGGGTGTTGCATCTTTGCCTCGGCTTCAGGTTCTTCAGCTCTGGTCAAACGGATTAACCGGTGAGATTCCTGAGGAGCTAGGGAGGCATAGCAACCTCACTGTGTTGGACCTCTCCACCAACAACCTCTCAGGGAAGATTCCAGATAGCATATGTTATTCTGGTAGTCTTTTCAAGCTTATCCTCTTCTCCAATTCCTTCGAAGGTGAGATTCCAAAGAGCTTAACCTCTTGCAGAAGCCTTCGTCGTGTGAGACTCCAAAACAACACATTCTCGGGGAAATTACCATCGGAGTTGTCCACACTGCCTGAGATATACTTCTTGGATATCTCTGGTAACCAACTTTCTGGAAGAATCGATGACAGAAAATGGCACATGCCGTCGCTTCAAATGCTGAGTTTGGCTAACAACAACTTCTCAGGAGAAATCCCAAACACTTTTGGTACTCAAAAACTTGAGGACTTGGACTTATCACATAACCAATTCTCAGGTTCAATTCCACTTGGTTTCAAAAGTTTGTCAGAACTCGTAGAATTGAAGCTCAGAAATAACAAACTCTTCGGTGACATCCCTGAAGAAATTTGCTCGTGCAAGAAGCTTGTGTCGTTAGACTTGAGTCACAACCATCTCAGCGGTGAGATTCCAATGAAACTCTCCGAGATGCCGGTGCTCGGCCTCCTCGACCTGTCGGAAAACCAATTCTCCGGTGAGATTCCGCAAAATTTGGGAAGCGTGGAGTCTCTAGTTCAGGTGAACATATCGCACAACCATTTTCATGGAAGATTACCTTCCACCAGTGCTTTTCTTGCCATCAACGCGAGTGCAGTCACTGGCAACAACCTCTGTGACCGTGACGGTGACGCTTCAAGCGGTTTGCCACCGTGCAAAAACAACAATCAGAACCCAACTTGGCTCTTCATCATGCTGTGTTTTCTACTAGCGTTGGTTGCGTTCGCAGCAGCTTCTTTTCTCGTGTTTTACGTTCGTAGAAGAAAGAACTTCTCGGAGGTGCGAAGAGTGGAAAACGAAGACGGGACGTGGGAAGTGCAATTCTTTGATTCCAAAGCCGCGAAGTTGATCAATGTAGACGATGTTCTGTCGGCTGTTAAAGAAGGAAACGTTATGTCCAAAGGAAGAAACTGGGTTTCGTACCAAGGGAAGTGCATGGAGAATGACATGCAGTTCGTGGTGAAGGAAATCAGCGACTTGAATTCACTTCCAATGAGTATGTGGGAAGAGACAGTAAAGATTGGAAAGGTTCGTCACCCAAATATCGTTAACCTTATTGCGGCGTGTAGGTGTGGGAAGAGAGGGTACTTGGTGTACGAGCACGAGGAGGGGGACGAGTTAAGCGAAATTGCCAACAGTTTGAGTTGGCAACGGCGTTGCAAAATCGCTGTTGGCATCGCAAAGGCGCTTAAGTTCTTGCATTCTCACGTTTCATCCATGGTTTTGGTTGGAGAGGTGTCACCGGAAATAGTTTGGGTCGACGCTAAAGGCGTTCCTCGCCTCAAGGTCACCCCTCCCATGATGCCATGTTTGGATGCCAAGAGTTTCGTTTCTTCGCCCTACGTTGCTCAAGGTACTTAATCAAATCACTATTTTGTTCCTTCACAAATCTTAGTCTGTTAGTTTTTGATAAAAATTTAAATCTGTAACTTCTTCTCCATTTTCTTCTTCCTTCACCTTTCTTCAACCACTATTTTGTCCTTTAATTTCAGTATTCATAAATTATTATGGTTTTGCATGTTGCCATGTCTTTAATTATAATTTGGACGTCACATTTTCATAGGATGATAGAGTTTGCTCACAAGTTCATGAATACGCACAAAATTTTATGGATTTCATAATAATCGTAATCCATAATGTCTTATCAGTCTTATATTATGTCATAACATATAATATAGCTTAATGGTTTGTGATGGTGACTAATTCTACAATTTCAGAGGCAATAGAGAAGAAAAATGTGACGGAGAAGAGTGAGATATATGGATTCGGAGTGGTGCTGATTGAATTATTGACGGGAAGGAGCGCAATGGACATAGAAGCTGGCAATGGCATGCATAAAACCATTGTGGAGTGGGCCCGCTATTGCTACTCCGATTGTCATCTTGATGTGTGGATAGATCCTGTGCTGAAGGGTGTAGATGCATTGAGCTATCAGAACGACATCGTTGAGATGATGAATCTTGCGCTGCATTGTACCGCCACTGATCCCACCGCAAGGCCATGCGCAAGAGACGTACTCAAAGCCCTAGAGACTATTCACAGAACCACTTTTTGTTGAGTTTCACCACTCAAAACCTCAACTCTCTCTCATTATCCATCTGATGAGCATTCTCTCAAGTCTGACCTTTGCTTATCGATTTTGTTTTCTCTTGTTTTCTTTTTCTTTTCTTATTTTCAGTTTTCTCTTTTTTGCCTTTTTTTAATCCTTAATTATTTGTTTAAGGTTTTTAGTTTAGCATAAGTAAGTTGTTACGTTGATGAAGGGATTGCTAGGGAAATGTTTGCTTGATATTTTACATAAGGGTATGTTGACATACTGCTGATGAGTGTAAAAGTAAATGTAAATAAATTGAATGTGATTAATAAATTAATTATATCATGAAAGCAAAGCCATCATCTATCTAATTTGTATTTCTCGTGACATCTACTTTTTCTCTTTGCTAATTGATACACTCCTGTTCATTTGCAAGGACTATTGCCTATGCCTTTTCCACCCAACAGCTGGATATCTCTTTTGCATAGAGGCCTATTTTCTCCCAGTTTTTGTTCGGATCTATACACTTCTCAAACCTCATTAGCTGTTTATTACCTGGTTTGCATACTAACTAAAATAATTTTTTATACACACACGAAGAAAATATATTATTTTATTTTATTTTAAGAATAAGAATATCATATAATTTTATGTATATTATATACATTCACGTTATATAATAAATTATGATGCTGTTAAAGTTGTTATTTTTTATTTTCATAAAAAAAGTTAAATTCTTTTTGTCATTTTGATATATCTTGCATGATTACGGATTTTTTTAAAGAGATTAATTCAGTTGAATATGAAATTTTTTTATACCAGATTTCAATATGGGAATGGAAGAAAAGAGTTTGACGCATCATGATCACAGAAATCGTAAAGTGGATACTCTTTGATCTTTATACGGAGTGGAAGCCCAACAACAACACTCATTTTGTGGGACCGCACTTTATTTATTCATTACGGCTTTGATGATATTTTTTGTCCCGTTGTCGAACAATACTCTGCAAAAATTTGCTCCAGAATATAGAGCCAAAAAAACAAAGCAAAGAATTGCATTATACCAATAAGCTTACAATCACGCAACTCAAAGCTGCATGCAGAAACCCAGTTTGACAGCGAAAGAAGCAAGTCAAGGAACACTTCGATTCACCTATGTGACTTTTATGCTCACTTTATATCACAAAAGCCAATAGCACTTTGTTTACATACTAAAAATACACAGTTTATAGACTAAGTTACATTCTAAATATACGCCTTTTATGGTCTCTATTTTTCATCTCAATTTCCCATCAATTATAACCCTGATGTTAGCTAGGTATAATTCGAGAAAGTCATGGTTCCAAATGCTTCAGCATTCCTTTTCTTCTTTTGGTCTATCTTCATTCTTCATTCTTCAGTATTTCTTAAACTCAGTTAATTCCAAAAGCTAGTTAGAAGGAGAATATCCTAATTCAGTGGATATGCAGAAATGGACAGTATTACAAGAGATATGAACCAAGCTTCAGTATTTCATAAATCCTATATATATTTTTTTTAGTATGGATCACATTCTACGTATATTTTTCAAAAAAATAATTTTATTCAAATCAAATATGACTATTATGAATAATAATTTTTTTAATTTTTTTTAACATAATTATATCTATGACTCAAATTCAAGATTTCTAACCAGCTGCTTAGAACAACCCATATATATTTAATTAACATGAGACATATAAATTTAGAAATGGTTTATTCTAAAATACATATGTTACGTTTGGTATTGCTGCAACCTAATCATGCAATCACATTCAACGTTCCGATTGTCATAATAATACAATCACAAAATCTAACCCGCAGACAGACAGACATTCAACAGAAATTAACTTTTGATATTAAATACAATGATAAGGCGACGCATTTATTCTTTTTTGGTTTGAATGCATACTGTAAATGAGACCTTTAGCGAGGTTATGATTATAGGACTGATAAAAGACACATTGATTAGATTTTTTTGCTTCTGGGAGACTCCCGTTCTTTTTTTTGTGTTCATGATGCAAGTTTGAATCTATGATGATGGCTGTACATGCACAATCACTGAAGATGGGCGTCTGGTCTCCTTTCATACATAACAAACTTAAATTACACTCAAACATCGGATTTAATTTTTTGCTAATTGTCTCTTACTTGGTTACATGTATGGACACATGCTAAAACCAACATTTGATTATCCCAATTTCCTAATATCCCTTTTTTCCTTTACCTCGAATTTAAAAGTGTCTTGTCAACAAAATAAATAACAAATTGCATTTTAGCATGTATTTTATTTTAACTACGGGTACGACATGCTTATTTTTATCTGAATAAAATTTATAGTGAATATATTGGAATATATTAATTATATTTTTGATTTATAAAAAATAATTTATTTTTTATATAAGGTCATTTTTAACCAAATTTCTTTTAGAAAATACTATTAAATTGAATTTAGAGATAAATATGAAGGAGGTAATTAAAATTAAAAGGGATATACAGATGACTAAAAAGATCAGGTCATTTAAAATGGTTGAGAGATTATTTTTTTTACTAATTATAAGACAAGTATGTAAAATGCATATCTACAAAAGAAAGAAGAAACATAATTAGTA
Organism: Glycine max; assembly: GCF_000004515.6. NCBI lineage: Eukaryota > Viridiplantae > Streptophyta > Magnoliopsida > Fabales > Fabaceae > Glycine > Glycine max. Next base: position 6,688,198 of record NC_038242.2, on the reverse strand, counting down.
TTAAAAATATTTAATTGAAAAATAAGAAAAGTGAAAATCTCACTCCCACCAAATTATATATTTTAATATATGAGTATACAAAGAACAGGAAATGGGGGAAAGGAGATTTTATGGCATAATTATGTACCCTAGACCAAATACATTCCTTAAGATTTATTTCTTTCTCGTGGTATAATAAGTTGCTATAAGCACTACATGGGCTCCAGAGTAATCCTCATCTTAATTTGGGTTAGTGTGTGATTAAGAAGCACTAAATGCATTCCACTTAGTACTAGTTAAAAGTAAGTAGTACATGGGGATCTTCCCAACCAGGCCAGACCACAAACTCTCGTGACCCACCTTCCTTCCATGTTATGATGGTAGTGCTAAGAGTTCCCTTTTTTATTTTTAATAAGTTTTTCCTCCTTTTTTCTTTTAAGCAAATTTTTGTTTTCTTCAATCAGAACTCTTGGAGGGTTTCCACAGTTAGAAGATTCCATCAGCAAAGATGAGTCTAAGCATAAAAATATAAAACTAGCTGACATTATGAGGGGCAAACCAGCTCAGTCTGGCTGGCATAAGGATATGATCTGCTTCAATGCTTGTTTTTCTCAAAAGCCCCCCAAAATTTCAATTATAGCCCTCGGAGACCATGCAAAAGTTCATTTGGCTTCATTCTTTCAAGTCAAAAAAGCCCCTTTTCCTCTGATTTTATTTTGGTAAAGTCTTCTTCTTTGATAGTAGGAAGTGTTTGAATTGTTAATGTCTTCGCATTTTTCTTTACTTTGTAGTAGATCACAACAAACACAATTTTCATGAATGCTTCTTTCATAAAAGACAGCTGGCTTTTGTTTTCAGACTTTAACGTTCTTAATGATAGTATTGGATCCACGTGCAACCCATCGGATATTGCACACACCCACCCACTTACACAATTTATGGAGTTCAAAGTGGAGAAAAAAGGGGTTACCTAGTGCTATTGACCCATGCAATATTAGAAAAAGTTCTAGTATGAAAACTATTGCCATTCTTGAGCGTGAAACCAAGCATGGTACGCAACAGGAAAAAGGGATACATTAGATACTGTAGGGAGGTAGTTAAACAAGCACTGAACACCTAATTAGAGAAAACTGCTTAGAGAATATGTTAATGCTGTTATATATGCACATATAATTTTCACAAAATTGTTACATTAGTTTATTAGGCTAAGAAGAGTAGAAGACATGTAAACAATTTAATGTTATAAGATGTTAACTTGGAGTTAGAATTAAAAAGTAATGAGTAAATTTCAATGATCAGCATTGAAAGATTTCCACATTGACTTTGAGCATGTACGTAGCAGCACTTGTGCTTAATTAGCCGAAAATGCATATTGATACGCCAATTATTATTGTGACTTTCGCTTAATCCGATGCAGCGAATCGAATGGCGACACAAATCTTGCTTTGTTTTAAATCTAGTCAATTGAAAGTAGGGATGTAGTCATTCTATAGTAATGAATCTAAAAGATACTTTACTTTTTGTCTGTAATTTCAACTTTATTCCATAATACCTCGGTTTGTCTCTAATTCCTTAGTGTAGGTGCTGGGTCAAAGATCACATCAATCCCTACCACTTCAAAAAACAAAAGACACTTTCAGTGAACTCTGGGGTCGATTTCCTTTCCAATTTACAGTAACTATGGTAAAGTAAAGCACAAACCAGTCCCTTATGTTATATATGCCCTGTTGTCTTAATGTGCGCTTGAGTTGAACTAGGCTTTGTTCTTACATGTACATGTATTAACTCTTTCGCAGCTATATCAAATTATCTCAAGTAATAAAGTACTTGAAAGTTTGAGTATTGAATTCAGAGAGACATTAGTTGTATTTAAAGTGATGCAAATCTAATTATTAAGCAATTATAAGAAATAAAAAATTGTAAGTATGAAATTTGAGGGTAAAAGAAAAGAAAAAGGTAGCAAGAAAAATAAACAATAATTTAAATACATAAAGATGAATTCAGAATGTGATTATGTTGGGATCTAACATGTCAAAACTACTTGTGATGCAATGTTAGTGATTTTTCCTATCTAATGAAATTCCTTGTTTTTACCCAGATCTACTAAGACACTCTTTCTTTGATTTTCCGCATAAAAAGTCTAATTTATTTATTCATTTCTCCCAAATTTATTTGCAAAGATAAAAATAATAAATCGCATTAAGATCATAGATATATGAAATAGGCTAAATGAATATCAATCTAATTCTAGTCATGATTTCATTTAGATACCCTTCCTAGTTATTTAGAAAATAATCATTTTTCAATGCATTATCTCCTAAACACTATATAGATGATTAGTCAATAATAAACAAAGAAGAGTAATAGAAATAGAATTATATTAAATGGATAATAGAAAGATACATTACAGGAGTTGGCTTGCCAGACTCCCAACAACAGGGATTTAGCCTCTTATAACTATAAGAGACTTTACACTTCAGGGGCTAAGGATGGAATAAGGGATTAAATGGCTAAAGAAAGAGAATGAGATAATGGACATAAAAAAAGGGTTTATCCTATTAGAGATACTCAAACTTAGGATGTATTTGTTAGATAACTCTGAGTCTCATATCAATGACTTTTGCTTCCTATTTCTTTTATAGGTCTAAAGTAACTTACTTTTCACATTGACTTCGTGTTGAACGCACACTCCTGGGCTTAGCGAGAATGGTAGTATAATCACACCCTTAGCGCGGTGTTCGCGCTAAGCGCGACCTTAGGCTTTCTCGTGGCCCTTCTTAGCACTAAGCCTGAGCTAGTCGCTAAGCGAACACACGCGTTGAGCCGGTCTTGCGCGTTGAACGAGTTGTCCAATTCTTCTAATTTTTCTTCAAGGTTTTTTCTTCTAGTTTTTATATTAATTTTCCTCTAAAGTACTTCAAATCTTTTTATTTTGACTTCTGCTGATCAAAAATTGAAAAAATATTAATTTCTTCATTATTTTATTAAAAACAACAACAAAGTGAAGAAATTACAATCATTCTTAGTCAAAATTGATTATTAAATTAACTCATATTTTACCGTTATCAATATGCTACACAACTATGAGGGATGAGGGATAACTTTTAGAAGTATCTTTGTTTTAAGAGCTTAACTTTTATACACCTTGTTTTATTGTGTCTATCAATAAGAAACAAAAAAGAGGTTTAACTTGAACAAAATACTTAGGCTGTTATAAATTCTCTGGTACCTAGGTTTGATTTCTACCGACAAAAAAAAAATCAATAAGAAATCATTGTTTACATGATTTTTAAAATAATTATGATAAAAATCAACAAAACTATCATACATGATTATAATTGGATGACACAATTTACGCATGTTAATATTGTCTAACTTACTTGGTTAAACAAGATATGTGTGTTATTATAAACCTTCTCATACTGATTTTGATTTCTAGACATACAAAATTTAATTTACATTGTCAATACTATTTTCTCTTGCATTAAATCTTTCTCGGTTACCAAATTATTCTTATTTTTTCAACAATTAAGAAATGAAAGGAGCAATTTAAAGTTTAATTTACTACTTCTAGCAATTCCAGAGCAAATTATAATTCCTTGATGTTAGGATGGCCTAAGAAGGCTCAAATATATTCTTAAACTTTAATGACAAAAAAAACTATATTGGATGGTCTTAATATTTATTGTAGTTTTATTTTAGAATAATATGATATTGACACATGAATAATTAATATCCACTGATTGATATCGATTAGGCCTATATATAAATGTATTTCTCTATAAGAAAATCAGACAATGAATAAAATATTTTGAGTATCTTTATTTCCCCTTTTATCTTCCTTTAATTTAGCTAGCATTAGGGCTATTTTTCCCTCTAACAGTTTACATCTTCCAGTTTTAGTTACAGTTATGTAATTTATACATAAAGGAAATGGAATAGTTTCAGTCAGAGAATAAGCTATATAATTTCAATCAATAAGCTGTATAGCGCAAGTTAAATTTTGCTTTGTAGATGTAAGAAACAAACCATTGCAACGGAAGGAGAGAAATTAAGTCCTAAGTACTGATGATGAAACAAGTTGTCATGGTTCATATATAGAAAATGTTAAAACATGCAGTGAAATATTGAGAGTAGTTTTCATAAATTTGACCAGAAGAATGGACTCAAAGGGGAAAGGAATTAGCGGAAGGTAAGAAATGGAATCAATGAATGTGACACATATCGCTCTCAAAGTCTCTACTCTTCACCTCTTTTTTTTTACAGACTCTACTCTTCATCTTTCAATTTCATGATGCTTGATAAGGACGCTGTGTAAGGATAGCTTTAGGAAAAGAAACATACTTAGAAGGGTATATCAAGTGTCAAATTCTTTTGTAGGAACTAGATATATAAATTTAGAAAGCATATCAAATAGGGATATCAATATCATAGAAGTGCTTGAGTTTTTAATCATTTATAGCCACTCAACGTTTTCTTGAAATGGAATCCGAGAGATTCAAAATTGTGAAATGCTTTATAATCATATACAGGCAATTTTCAGCTTTAAATCGATATAGCTACCTCACGCTATGCTAATTGCCTAATGGACACAAATGGGCAACATAACGAGGAAGGTGAGCCCACCCTTGTCATTCAATTCCACCAGGAGTTGTTTTATAATGCAGTTGAGAAAAGATAAAAAGTCCAGTCAAAATCTGAATAAGCAATATATCATCCCCGCTGCATCCCATTACATGTTAACAAAAGTTTTTACGTCTCATGAAAAAGAAAATAGTTCATATTCTTATTATCTATCTATACTTTGTATGAATTAACATATTTTAAATATTAATTAAAATGATTTCAATCATTAATTTATTAAAATAATTTTCTAATTTAAATAAAATAATTATAACATATTAATAATAATATTTTTATTATAAAACATTATCATTAAACGGGTTGGTTCCTCAGATTTAATAAGTTTTTTCTTAAGATGTGTAACATAATCTATTTAACTAAATAAATTTTTAAAATAACTTAAATTTTATTTTTTTGTTAAATGAGTTGAATTAGATCACCTTAAACGAGGAAAATTATAGTTCATACAATCTAACCAATTATCTCTTCTCCTAATTATAATCTTCATAGGAGGCCTCTAACCTTGTCCATTTAAGGTTTGATTGAGCTTTATTAAAAAAAAGTCAGTTTCATGCTATTTAAAAAAATCTTTTAGTTTTTTTTAGATGAACAATCGTTTGTTTTTTTAAGGTAGAAAAATCATTTTAGTTAAATAAGTCAAATTGTAAGTTTTTTATTTTTTTAAAAAAAGTACTTATTAAATTTGAATATCAGATCTTTTTAATAAAATATCAGTATTTATTTAACTATAAATTGCAATATATTTTGATTTTAACTAATTTTGAGTATGTGATAAACACATTAGCCATTAATAAGCCTTTCGGCTTATTCAGTGATAAGTCCATTAGTATGCAATTCTATTAGCGAGGAGTTTTTATTAGTTTTGCGAATAAGTAATTTTTGTGGAAAACTTAGTTAATTATCCTATCCACAGGATTTAAAACTAAAACCTTGTTTAAGAAAATTAAGTCCAGTTCCTGCGAATAGATTTTTTATTTGCTTTAAGGTGCTTGAATTATATTCAAGAGTCTTATTATTTTACAATATTCTAACCATTTCGAGTAAATTTGAAGGAAATGGTTTTGTTTGGTGACAAATGACAATTAAATAAAGTGACCAAAAATATTGATAAAGATTCCTTCATTGAAAACGAAATCGTAACCGTGATGACCAGTAGTCATGACGAGATTTTTTTCTGAATAATAATTAATTATCACAATAATCATTGAATATCTGTCATAAAGAAGAAAAAACGACTCTTTGTCATACAGAATTACCAGGTCTTATTTTTTCGTTGTTGATATTCATTATCCAACTCAAGTTAAAAATAATAATCGAACTTATTCAATTATTCGGATTAAGCATATGTTTAGTTTAATTTTTTTAAAATAATTATTTAAAAAAGGAAAAATATATAATTCCTATTTTAAAAATGTTAAATTAACTATGCACTAAATTGGATAAAGAAAATATATTCTTACAATTATTTAAACAACTTTCACATAACTTCAAAAACTTAACTACAAGTGAACCTTGAGCAACAACTAGTTTGTCCAATATGTTCAACAACATTGGCGTACGTCATAAACAAATTAAAAGCACTAGAACGCATAAGGGTAAGCTTCCTTTACTCGTTGATGTCTCTCAAGCTAAATGATTAATAAAAATGACAATTAAATAAAGTGCAAAAACGAATTTCCTAGGTAACACTATCAGGGTTTTGTCAAAGTGAACTCACAGGAAATCTGTTGCAGGCAGTTAAGAACAGTTTCTGGTTCTGAATCTGATTTGGTAATTGGCTGCATTGAATCCATCTAACTTTGTTGTCCTATAGATACACCAAATAGATAAATATGTTGCATGCTTGTCATATTATTCTACTGGGTTGCTGCTACAAAGCCTCCTTGCATATTTGTTGTTTGCAATTGAGAGTTCACTTGATTTTAATGAGACTGCATATGAGGTGGGGGAAATTGTCCATATTGCAGTGGAGGCACGATTTTCTTAGGTCTATTTATATTTATGATCTTTATAATCTGCTTCTCACATGAATCCAGTTTCAACCTGTAATTAGGTGACATATTGCTCTTTGAAACCTGAAGGAATGCTATAGCACATTCCAACATCTTCATAAATTTCTTCAACTTTTCGAGTTTATATGACTTCGGTTGTTGTGGAAGGGAGGTATGCTGATAAAGAAAAAAAAAAAAAAAAGGTACAAGGTTAAACACATTAAAAATAATTGATGAGAAAAAAAATAATAAAGGGCACCCTTTCACTTTCAGGAAAGGTGATGACTTAATAGTGCTTAGCAATCTTTAGAGATTACCAAAATAATAATAATAATAATAACAATAATAATAATGGAAAAGGCTGGTTTATTCATAGAGCAGTTGTTAAAAATTTATCTGACTAAGCATACCCGCTGAAGTTTACTAGCAGATTTTTGGTACATTTCATTCAACTCTGGCAAGTAATTTTCTTTCATGGACTTAATCTGCAAAATAAAATCAACCAAATCAAATAGGGATCGGTTAATTAGAAACCTTGTCGTCTCTTGTGCAAGAAAATTTGTACCATTGTTCCACTAAGGAAGGATGATAAAAAATTTCTCATTTTGTAATGCATTATAAATTTCATGCTTAATTGTGCACACATCATGCATGTAAGATAAGCACCTAAACACTTGGAGAACCATGTCACTTAATACTCCATCAAGCGTACCATACTACTAGATGTGGAACTTAAGCACACCAACCATGACTTTGAATATTAAATTGAAAACTTCAAAAATCTCACTAAAGAAATACCATTCATATCAACACAAAGACATGTTAACAATTACCAGATATTCTCAATACAAATAACCAATAGAGAATAAAACGACAGCACTAAAAGAAATTAACTCTAGAAAAAAAAACAAAAAAAATCCTTATTGGGTAAAGCACAAGTAATTTCTACTGCTACATTACACATTTTTTCAAATATTATGTGAAGGTCCATCAACATATATAAACATTGAGTAGTATGGATTTAAGAAGAGTTCTCATTATTTTTCCTACAAGACTACTGAAGAGTTTCATTTTCTTCTTGATAATTTCTCACAATAAAAGTCATCATTCTTCATCATTTTGGGTTTTGTTCATTTGACAAATATCTGCTGTTCAATCCAATTCACTTAGAAATAAAATGATAACAAAAAAGTACATTACCTTACCTTTTGATACACTTCTTCTTGCCAATCAATATGAGGTAGGGGAAGTTGCCTTGACTGCATTGGAGGCATAGCTTTCTTATGTCTTTTTCTATTTATGAAGTTTATAATATGGTTCTCATATGAACCTAGTTTCTCCTTGAAATTGGGTGAGATGTTGCTCTTAGAAACCTGAAGGAATGCTATAATACGTTCCAGCATTTTAAATACATTCATCTTTTCAAGTTGATCTAACTTTGGTTGTGTTGGAAGGGAATTGTGCTGATAAAGGAAAGATACAGGGTTAAACATAGTAAAAATAATTTACGAGGAAAAAACAACAATAAAGGACTCCCTTTGAGGAAAGGTGATGACCTGATATAGGGCTTAGAACATGCTACAATCTCTAGAGTTTGCAAGAATAACAATAATGGAAAAAGATTATTTATCAATAGCAGTTATTAAAAATTGTCTGACAAATCATACCTGTTGAAGTTGGGTAGCAATCTTTTGGTACATTTCATTCAACTCTGGCAAGTAACTTTCTTTCATAGATTTAATCTGCCAGAAACAAATAATCAATGCATTAGAAACCTTGCAATCTCCTACCAGTGCAGGAATTTTGAGCAATTTTCTCCACTATTTATTCGCAATGTTATACTGGATTTGACATTGATAGCTATGTTTACCGTTGTTACAACTGAGTCCGAGGATAAAAAGATAATAATAAAAAAATGATTCTTATGGAAAACCAAAAAATAAAAATTTGTTTTGGTTAAAGCACTTCCTGCCGCACACATTTAATTTAATAAGGAAAAAAATTATAAGAAAATAACATATTACATGTTGATACACTTGTTCTTGCCAATCACCCCCACTTGACTGTCCGGTCTGTGCAGTTGAATCCAGAGGAGAAGCTACAAAAGATATTTCATAGACACATGAGAATTCGGCCAAAATAAATAAGATGATAATCAAAACAATCCACAAACAAAGACAAAAGAATGCTGAATTCTTGTTGTATTTTCATTTTATTTGCAATTGTTTAACAAGAACTCTGATCAGGGATATCCTGATCCGGAAAAAAAAAAAAAAAAAAAAACTCATCAAATCACTGAGATTATGCAATTGTCTGGGTTTTGCATTTCACCTGCTGACAAACCAAGAAATTAAAAAAATTCAAAATTAACCTGACATGTTGCAGAAACCTGGTATCTGCTAAAATACAATGTCCTTGTTGAGACTGCGTTCAGTTCTGTTTGTTGTTCTTCCCTTGAGGCAGTACTCATGTTCTTTCCTTGTCCCCTACACAGCTAGACCTATAGACTTTTGCTGCCATTGCCCGTGATTTCAGCTATAGACTTTCTTAATTACTACTTTATTGACTTTATTCTATTATTTAATATATATATATATATATATATATATATATATATATATATATATATATAATTGTTCTTATTTTTTCAACGATTAAGAAATGAAAGAAGCAGTTTAAACTTTAAAGCTTAATTTACTACTTGTGCTTGTTACTTGGTAATTACTGAGCAAGTTATAATTTCGTTACCACTTCATGTTTTAGTTACAGTTATGTCACGTAAGTATAAAGCAAAGGAAATAGTTTCAGCCGGAGCTTAACTTCTATCAATATCATCATCATATATAGCACCAGTTTAATTCTGCTTATATCAGGGTAAAATTAGAAGGAAGGAGAGGAAAGTCCTAAGTACTGACTGACTACTGATTATCAAAGGTGTCTTGGTTCATGGAAAATGTTAATGCACTCAAATCTTGATAACAGTTTTCATAAATATTCACCATAATTTCTCATAAACTTGCAGTCAAGTCTCTACTCTTCATCTTTCGGGATGCTTAATATGGACGGCTTGTAATTATGGCTTTAGGAAAAGAAAAAAACATAGAAGGGTATATCAAGTGTCAAATTCTTTTGTACGAACTAGATATATAGGCATATCAAATTGGGAAATCATGAAGTGCTTGAGATTTTAACCATATACTATGGAGCCTGGTAAAAAATTTCCAAGCTCGTTAAGATTTTATCCTAAATAAAAGATATCTCGATTGGTTGAGAGAAAATGATATTTATCCTAAATCTCGATTTCAAGCAATATGAGACTTTATGATTACCAAAATATTACGTACAAATCAAACTACCCATAATCTGTGTTTGAATCCAACGGTAGAGGATGGAGAAACATCACTGATCACATGTTACCATCTAATGGAGACACTTATATTGTCTTTCCAACAACATCACGATATTCCTATAACATGTTTTACTTCAAACTTTATTGGCTGAGGATGCTACGAAAAGGATACTGAAAGCTGTGGACTATAACATTCTCAAATAAAGGTTTCTAGTCTACCCGCAGGACTTTCCTTTGTTAAGGTTGCTCAGCCAAAGTTATGCCATGCTCTTGTGGCTATGACATGAATTATTAATATTAGAATATGAAAAAACATAACTAAAAAAAAGTGATATGCACGAATATTAAAGAAGCATAAAAGAAAATAAGGAGCGATGATAAAAATAAAACAAATGGGGCCATAGATAGATCTTGGTGGCGCATATGCCCACTAGAGTTTTAAAGCATTCTAGGGATTCGCCAAAGTTAGGTACTCTTGTGCTCTACTTTTCTTTCCTACATCCTAATACTGTTTAATATATTAGACAAAGGACCAATTGATGAACATAAAACAGATGCAATGGGCGGATTCTTCTTCGTTTAACACTTTCCATGCAACTGCTCTCTCATAGGACACTGGCCTTCCCATGCTGGATAAACAGATACCACCTTGAATACACATGAAACCCTGCACCAAAATAATAGCATTTAAATAAATGAAATTCTACTTAGTTATAAGTAATCAAAATGAAAAATGAATTTCATTCGGTTCAGTAAAAAAAAAAATACTTTACCTGCTGCATTATCTGGGGGAACTCAGTGCACAGAGTTTTCTTTCCATTGTCATCAAAAATCTTTTCCAGAGTGATGTCTTGAAGTGCAACCAAAGTTGTCTCAAGCATGTCAAGTCCAGCTTGATTTGCAAACGTGAAAACGGGTAATGCCTGGAAAAATCATATATATTAAGTTATAATTTCCTTAATACTATCATTGTAGAATAAGAAAAATGATGGAAATAAAACTCAAGATAGTAAATAAGGATAAGGATATATAGGCTCATGACATGGGAAACAACAAATTGTCTAATACAAGCTGAAATAAAAACTGACATCCATTTAAAAAAATAATCAAATTCTTACAAAAGTATTAGTGTAGAACATCACAAATGAAATTAATTAACATAAGTGGGAATAAAGAAATCACCTTTAAAGAGCAGCACAAAACTGCATCCGAGTGATGCCAAAGAGACTTGAGAATGGACTCACTGCCTTCACATTTTAGAAGTTCTACCCCAAGATAGAACCTGCCAGGAAGATAATCAAAATAGACCATGTGTTAGACTAATATAGGCTGTGCTTCCATGGTAATTCAAGAAAATTCAGTTATGCATAGTCAAGGTTATAAGTAACATACCGATAGCTGTTACAGATCCATCGAGCAAGTGTTTGTGCCTCAGGAGTGCCAGGTGGTAAGTGAAAAGCATTGTGAGAACCAAAGCGCGAAGGAGAAAGTGCTAATGAAACCCTCTGAACAGATGCAATGATGCTACGAACATATTGCCTGGCCATGGTTGCTATGTTCTCTTGAAGGTGAACTTCGAATGCAAACTGGAATGCTATTGTCATCACAGACTTTGTGCTCCCAGAATGAGCTGAGTTGTCACTAGCTGCTTTGTTTGCTGTTGTGCCAACCTCAAGTGCAGAAGCCAAATCAAGTGTACGGTTTGGACTAGCAGCATCCTGCATCATATCACATCAATATGAGACCACCAAAATAACAGAAAACAGAAAATCAAATCCTTACTCAAACAACCAATTTCAAAAACAATACAATCAAACTATATGCTAGCTAATAGACTTACTGTGCCAGAATCTAGAGGTATGATGCGAAAACCAGAAGGTAAAATGGGTGCATCATCAGAGAAAGATGCGTCAATTGGAGCAAAAACAAGTTCTGCACTGGTGCCAACCGCATGCTCATCCACTCCACTGCAAAGCTGTGGACAGGGGCAACCACAAAGACTGTTAGCTTTGGACTTTGGGTTGGAAAAAACCTTCTGAACTATATGCACAGATATCATTGTTACAGCTATTCAATTAAAACCCCAATTAACACTTGTTCATATTTCAAACATAGATCCCTGGTCTAAAATATTCCTACAACTGTTCAAATCCCCATTCCTGATATGTGGTGCATCTTATTCTTTGCATAGAGTGGAAACCATGGTTGATTAGTTGGCAATAGGGTTGAGCACCTGGAAATAAATATGTTGAAGAAAATGCTATTGTAAAATAATTACTTACTTGCAAGAGGAAAACATCACCAGGTATACTCATGTCGTCCCTATAGTAGCCCATGTTTTCAAGCTTGATAACCTCCATGAACTGTTTTAGAGATCAAATGTCAGTAAGTATGCAATAAACACTCCGATAAAACCACAAGAATGTTAATCCAAAAATTCAAGGCCAAAAAAGTGTGTTTATTAGGACCAAATAACTTGCCTCTTCATGCTCAATTGTGTGAGCTAGTGGAAGAATAACCTGACCGCCAAAACCTCCTGATCGGGCCCCTGGCAAGCTACAGGGACCAGCTTTGATGGCAGCAGCTGAGTAAGCATCAATACTGCTGTCTGCCCATTCTGATCGGTGCTCCCGCAAGAATCTAAGAAGAATTGCTGGAGGGACATTCTACAAGGACAGAAAGAGAGTATGAGACAACTATATACAATGAAAGTAGATGAAAATTGGAGAGGAAAAGAATCAATCCACTTTGATTGAGAATTAAAATGCATACCTGCAGCAACATGGATGCTTTGGCACATAGCACAGAACTGCTCACAGAAGGAAATCCATTGTTGTTATAGACAAGGCTAACTCCCATCATCTTGCTAGGTGAGGAATTCACAAGAAGGGTGACATCATCAATGCCATCACTCTCTAACATGGACCAGCCATCATCTGCAAACCCATTGACTGCTTCATTAAAGCCCCTGCAAAAGAGGAAGTTTAAGTTAGTATCCATAACTTGTCAATTATGTCAAATAAAGAATAATTAATGGCACAAACTTGCTCAATCTCTGACTCAGTGCACGCAAAGCTGCAGGCCTTCTTCCCCATCCAGTTACACTTGGCTGAGAAACCTCTTGAGAAATTTGCCTCAAATGACGTAAGGCCTGAATGACAATTACAATTACAATTAGAACAATCCTTAGCAAGTAAAAATACAAATTAAGGTTAATAAAAACAGTACAATCACAGGAGTATAGTGAAAGCTAATAGGAAGAAACAATAGTCTTACCGCCATAGTTGTCCTTTGAGCTAGCAGCATTGATGACTCATACAGTGGGCGCAAAACTTCAGGTACACTCCAGGGCTGAACCAGTAAGTCAAATGTAAATTATCAAGCAAGGAACAAATTCACATCTTTTAATCGAGGTATTTATTACAATACAAACCTCTAGAACCATATGATCGACAATATGAATAATGGATCCCCCTCCTTCGCAGGGTCTTATCAAATACCCGCTTGGCAGCATGTCTGCTCTAACAAAATGCTGCACTGGGGGCATAGCAGGACCATTCTGAGTGTTGTTAAGTGATCTTTCACAGACCTAACATTGCCAAAATCACATAAGCACTTGAGTTAGGCTGAAGGAGTGAAAGAAAACTGAAGAAATATTTTGAAAATAACAAATAACAATGGCACATACCACAAAACTACCGTCCTCCAAAAGTGATGTGTAACGCAGCAACCAGAAGTCACGACCAGGTGCCAAAGTTGTTGGCGCATACAACTAAACCATATGTTAAAATGTGCATTTAGCAAGGCTTCAATTCCAAATATTTCAGATATACAGACTATATTAGCTATAGACTATAGTACCTGCATGTAAAGCAGCTCAATAGTTCCACCATTTCCAGTGGACATCACATTTAGAACATCCACAGTTCGGCAATCACGAAACCATGAGAGCCTATCTTTGAGGATTTCGGCAACCTGCACCCAACATTTTACATTTTCATATTCAACCAATATATGCATCCCCACTTACTTCACAATGGGATTAGTCCTCTAAATTAATATCAAAGAGGAAGGAACTTACCCTGGTAGGTTCTAGACCCACAAGGCCGCAAGCACGTGCAGCCACTCCAGGGCAACCGTGAGAAATAGCAACGATTCCAATGGAATCCGGACCAGGCTACAAACATTCAGAACAAAAATTAGTATTTACATTACGCAATTAACAAAAAAAAAAAAAACAAGTGCATGGCCAAAGTATTAAATAGTACTAGACAACACTAGCATAGTGTCTTTCAAATCAAAATTAGCACACCCAATAACTGAAATAGTAAAATTCCATCTGCTTTCCACATTAACTAGAAAAAACCAAGAAATCATTTGATGTGTGTTTTTAGAAATTATAAAATCAAGATGTTTAATTGATGCTTCAAAACAAAATTTGTATGAGGCTTTGATAAAATACAAAATAAATAAGGAAAAACAGTTTAGTCCGTAGAGGATAGGAGCTAGGAACTAAGGAAGGTGATGTGTTCAATTAACACATAAGTTGGTTTTGCTTAATTTATGGTGGATGTACTTTTTTTTCAGTAAATGGAAATGGCATTAACTGTTTGATAGGGAAAGAAAAGAAAAGTGCGGTAACCTTCATCCCAGGCATTTGGACCCACTCGACAGCAGTTCCAGTGGCCTTTGAAAGAAACTCTGCTAAAGTCTCCTCTGCAATGGACAAAAGTCTGCAGCATAGAGACAAAGAAGACAACGCAAAGCACAAGAATAATAATATTCCATCAGTACAAGGACAGAGAAAAAAAAACATAGGATCCAACAAGAACCAGCAATGCTTTTCTTTCTTTCTTTTTTTTTCAGATTCACTCACCCTGCAGGGCTAGCATCCCTCGGTGGATGCTGCTGCGGTGTCAAGTTCCGCTGACCACTCGTCACCACCGACTCACAGCTTGTGTTTGTGTCTGTTGTGGCAAGCGTAGCCTGTTCATACATCACATGATGAAATAAAATCATTGCAATAGTTATGAGTAATGAGTATTCATTTTTGTTTGCATAAGCCTCTTGATTGATATATTAATTTAACCAAACAAAACTAGGAATCATAAGAGAAGTTAAAATAGTATGCAATGAAAGAAAGAATTAAAGGAAGATTGTTAAGTATAGTATAGTATTATTATTACGTTGTTGTTGTGTGTCTGTTGGCGGAAAAAGCTGTTTTCATAGACGAGGTGTGACACCTGCTTCTGCAATCTGTCGTTTTCCTCCATCAGTAATTTATTCATTGCTGTTAGCTTCCTGTTCACAGCTTGCAGCCGTGACGCTTCTTTCCGCTGCTTCTCTCTGCACCTGCAGCAACCAATAAAACAAAAACACCATAATTATTAGCCCCCTCCAATAATTAACTGCAAAAGAATTAATTAAGGCCTTGAATCATAAACAAGACCATGAGGAAGACAAGAGAAGCTAGCTAGAAAAACAGGAACTTTGGTAGGTTGGTCATGAAAAATAAAAATTTAGCACCAATCTTTTTAAATCTTTGTCAATGAAAAATAGAAAATAAAAGCATTGGTTAAAGGAAAAGGAGAAAAGAAACATAAAGAGAAGATTTAAAAAAAAAAAAAGAAGCCAGATTTACACCAATCAAGCAACCCTTTTGATCAAATGAATCAAATTCAATTACTTTCAAGTTTCAACATGACATATATGTATGGTTGTATACAAATGAAAGTTGAAAGTTAAGTAAAGTGAAGGTGGTTAGAGGAAGGGAAAGAATAGAAGAACGGAGAAGAGGGTAGGAGAAGTAGTTAATTGATTACCTTCGGTTTTGGAACCAAACCTTGATCTGTTTGGGTTCGATGTTGGAGAGAATGGGACACTCTCTGATGAGTTGTTGACGGCGAAGAGAACTTGGTTTTGGACATTCATGGTAGAGCCTCTCCAGTGCTTCCACCTGTTCAGGTGTGTACCTAACGTACTTGCCGTTGTCCAGTGCCACCTTGCTCCCATCTTTGCAGGCTGAACTCACCGCCATCATCCCTTCCGAATCCAACCCGATTTATTATTATGACTTATCTTTGTTTGTTTCAACCACACAAACCAAGAGGTTTCATTAAGAGGTGAAAGAAAAGACTATGGCAGAGTGGTTTGAGAATGAAAGAGAAGGAGGAGGAGAATAAAAGAGGTACTACTCAGAGTTTGTCTGTCACAGTTGTTGGTTCTATTGTATTATAGCAATATATTGGATCATATATGGGAGAGAGGGAGAGGGTGAAAAAGAATAGTGAAAGGAAAACGTAGTTTTTCTTTTTCTTTATTGTGTGTGTCTGTATAAAGAATGGAAAAGGACCAGTGGGGGGTATGTTGGGATTGGGACAGAGAGATGGGGTTGCTTATAAGAGAATAACCCCAAATATCAGACAGAATAAGCGAACATTTTTTGTTTTCACATCATTCTCCCTCTTCTCTTCTTTAGCTGTTTTGCCTGTTGCTTTTCTTGCACTACTTCATTTTGGCACTTTCCAACACCTCTCTCTCTCTCCTATTATCACTCATCTAGCAAAGGTTGTGACTTGTGAGAAACAAATGGGAAAAAAAATAATACAAGTGTATGCGACCCACACACTCTCATTTACGACGCGTGCGCTGTAAAATTCTGTAAAGTGACGTTGGACAATGTACAATAGACAAAACCCGATACCGTTTCGTTTCGTTTCTTTTGTATGCCACTGCCACTGTCAAAAATGTGCTATCTTATGTCCTGCTTCCTTCAAATCAAATCAAATATACCCTTTGCCCCATGCTGCATCATAATTTATATACCGTGGTCCACACTCCACAATTAGTTTTTTTGGGTTTTATTGAGGACTAGTTTTGGTGATATGCTTACAAACAGTGGTGGAGCTTGAAAAAAATTTGGAGGGACCAGAGTAATTAAGATTATAATATATAAATATAATATTATTTCCTATGCGTGATTTTAGGCATTTGATAATATTTTTAATTAAATCTTTTAAGATATTAAAATGTATTTTTCTAATTTATTAATAGCACTCTTTAGGATTTTTTTAACGGATTTTGTACTCTCATGTGCTACTGAATTATATATATATATATATATATTTGCATTGGGTGTATATGGCAACTATTAATAATTAGCAGGGGTCTTTTTTTTCTGTTTTGTATATGGGTTATGGTACCCCGCCTTTACCATTATTTTTAATATATTATTTGGCTGATTAAAAAAATAAAAATAATTTTAGTAAGCACAAGGCCCTTGAAAAAGAGCACTACTCCAATTGAGATTAAGTTGAGGGTTTATTATTGTAAATAAATAAATAAATAAAGCATTGAAACCAGAAGCACGGCCCATGAATAAGTGCAGCACTCCCCCAATTAAGATTAAACGAAGGGTTCATAATTCTAAACAGCTTTGATTGTTGAAAAAAAAAAACATCAATGTGCAGGAGAAATACAAAGATAGGATATGCATATAAACCCTGAAAATTTTGGGGGTGGGCCACCCTTCCGTCCCAAAGAAGATCTCTCATTACGTACGAGCATGAATATAACATACAACACAAGTTACATTTTAATCGCATACTAAAAGTTTACAGCAATTTACTATTTAATTAATTAAATTAGATCTTTTAGTATCTAATTACACATTACTTTACGCATTGACATGGCATAATTTTTTTTTCCTGCATGTATCTTTTTTATCATAAGTAATAATTAGAGTTGACACATCAGAATGATCTCAACTACGTATACTTCTAACAGATGCAATAATCGTATCTTTTGCTGTCTTCCGATTACGTATGTTAATGAGTGCACGTATATAGTATGTGTGAGAGGAGAGGATAATGGTATATAAGTTGTTGAGACGTGAGAGGTATGTTAGGAAATATTCATGATTCATAGATAGTTTATATATAGAAACGAGCTCATCATTTTTCTTGACTCCATAATTATGTCTGTGTCGCCTCAATATGATATTTGGAGAATTGGTGGACTTGTATGCGCATCACTGAGACAACATAATTAGGGTTTTTTGCATGCGGACGAGCTAGCTAGGTTTAATTTCAAATGACACCAGTTCACCCCTATCTGTATACAGTTTATATATTTTTACAATTTCTTTTCTTTCTACATCAAACCAATGTCAACCGGCAGATTTACAAACTAAGAAAAGAGGGATTATCGAAAACAATATATCGCAAAAAATGTTATGTATTAATAAAAAGAAAAACATGGTTTTCATTATTACAGTCTTTATTTAAGATAAATTAAATTATTAAGTATAAATATTATAAGTTTGTGCAAATAATTTAATATATAATAATGTACTCGTTATATTATATGATGAAGTAAAAAAAATAGTTTCTTTATATGATGCGTAAATCTACAATGTTTATTGGGATTTTCCTCTTTTAAATTATCCAAAACAAAGTCTATAATATCTAAATTAAAATTTTATTTTTATTAATTAAATTAACATTTTGCCAATAAAATTAAATCTAAAGTTTAATAATTAATATACGATATTTTTCTGATAAATAATTAAATTATTGTATTATATTAAGTTTTTTGAAAGAAATTTGGAGGAATACAATTAAATTGCGTCAAAAAATGAAATTTGGAGGGGAAGACGACGGGCCCTTGGGAATTCGTCCCTGAACATGTCATAAATATGCATAGTATGTAAAACACATGATATTCAACATGGGAAACTCATGTAATTACACACGCAAAGATATATAACATTCTACATTGGCAGCATAGGGAGGGCCAAGAAGATCCTCTTATATTTTCATTATTATACGTGAACTGATCAATACGGTTTCTTTATGGGGGGGAAGCCTTGTTTAAGTAGTGGAATATACAAAATATTCTGTCTTCTACCTTTATTTTCCTATCTATTATATTGGGTCGACGTTGTTGCCCTACGTAACCTGATTTTAGGATCATCTTGGTAAAAAATAATTATGCTATATAAAGTCTAAAGAGGTTGCTAATTATTTCATGTATTTCAATTTCAAATCTCATTTCTACATTCGTGGAAGTTAAGACTTAAGAGAAACGCGAATCCCGGGCCATACGCTTGTAATCGTAGACTATAGCACTCAAGGATGAAATTAGTGATGCAACAAAATACATAATATAATAGTAAGATAATAAACTCACTTCAAAAAAAAGTAAGATAATAAACTAAATGTAGACATGCTTCAGCTGGAAAAGTAATAGTAATATCTAGTTATGTTCCCACGCCATACACGGTTTTATACATATATGTGTATTATTTATTTTTTTTCTGAAATTTTTTATTTAATTTGTTTGTGTGAACTGTGTGAAGTATATATACAGGTGTAAAACCAACTCAACCAAGAGAATATTGGATATATGCGAAATTTCATTTTAAAATATGCGTATTATGTGTGATTTTAATATCACCTACATAATTTGATGTATGTTAAATATATTTATTAGAGTAGCTAATGTAAAATATTGTATGCTGCCAATGTAGAATGTTATATACTTTGTGTGTGTATTTACATGACTATTTATTAATTCCAATAAAAGAGATCTCAAAATTTTGAATTGAAGATTGTTTTGTATATAATAAGGATATTCTCTTATAAATAATTAAAGAATAATATTTTTAAAAAAAATTAAAGATTACCAAATAGGTTTTCTCTTAATAAATCTCTTTTCGTATATCCAATTAGAAATCGAACCTTAGCATGCATCCTTAAAATTTAATTACCTATCAAAATCAATTAATTTTATCACTTTTCAGACTTTGTTGGTGAATTATTTTTTTTGTTTCGATGAGAGATAAACTTATATTAATGTAAGTTGTATTTGCTTTTACATTACTAATGACTTTGTATGTTGGTCTTTACCTCCAGTAAAGCAAAAAAAAAATTGACTTTGCATATAATTTTTTTAATTTATATAGCTATTGAATTAGAATTGTATATTATCTAGACATTTCATAACAAATTTTCTAAAAAATTAAGAAAATAATCAATTCATTTCTCACACACACACACAAATTAAGAAAATAATCAATTCATATGTATATTACACATTGATTTTAATATACACTTTTTTGTGTGTATAATGGTGATAAAATCTATGATCTCATACACAGTAGCTACTCAAACCTTTTCACCATTAAGCTGACTCTAATGAATTAATTTTGATTTACACTAATTAATGAAATATCAAATGATTTTGGAATTTTGGGTTGATATAAAATTTTATAAATATAATTTGTATGATAAAAATATTTGATTCAACAATAATTTTTTTCTCCTTAAGTTAAAATTATTGAAACAAATTATTAAATAATTTTAAAGAGTTTCGCTAATATAATTGTAAGTTAATATATCACACTCCCTAATTATCACGTAAGTCACTTGCCTAAAAAATCACATAAGTCGCTTATATTTTTTTGATACATACATGAATCACTTTATATAATTATATATTTACAATTTTATATTATATATGTGGGGAAATATTTTAATTAGATTAATAGTTTTTGTGCATGTAAAAAGAAGGATATTTCTCTAAAAGAAAACAAAGGAACTATAGGGGAATCCCATGGGAAATAATATTCCCGCATCCTATCCTAACTAGTGGATAATATTGGTCAAACTTATTGAACTCGAATTTAATATAATTGAACTTTATTTCAGTAAAAAAAAAATGCATTATAATTTTGAGAAAATGAAAATAGTTTTTTATTAAGAAAAAAAGTTTCCTTTGGAAAATTTAGCGTAAAATCGTAAATGGATTGGTCAACACGCTCTTACCAAACAATTTGATTGCCTAATTGCTACTAATTTCTGAGATTTTGATAATTGCTGCTCAACATGAATATTGCGCACTAATTACATGATATCAAATAAATGAACAACACGCAGCTTGAGTTTCTATGTGATTATTAACTCAATTATTGCTATATAAATAATATTTAGGTCCACTGATAATTTCTTTTGTAGACCCTCAACAATCGTTCATTTCAGTTAGGTTCACGAGACTAAGTACTCGTTAACTTTTCAGCGTTATACAGTCGACAAACCTATATAGAATTTCGTAAGAATTTATGATAATTAAAATAATTTTTTAACAAGTTAAAGTAATAAAAATTATTTACCAACTGAGTTTAATGTAGTGGAAGGATTAAATTTAACATAATATAATGAACTAAGATTGGAATTCTCACACAAAAAAAAAATATCCACATTTAATATTTAGTTATACCTTGAACATAATTCTTGAAAGGATTGGAGGATACATGTGAAAGAAAAAAATAATAATATATATTTGTTAACTTCATGCAATCATTTGAACTCTTCACTATTAGGTCGATCCTAATAGTTCTTATTCACTCATGTAATAATCAATGATAATTTTAATTTATTAACAAATTTTTAGCAAAGTTATGAATTTTAATAATTTTCCTAACTATTTGTTGTACTTTTTCTGGATAGGAGGCCATTCTTTTTCATTTTCATGTATATGATTAACATGGCCAATCCTAATCACCTGATTCTCTTACAGGTCTTTATTCTGGGTTGAATTTTGTGCAACAAAAATATTTATTATTTAGTATGTTGATCATCAAAATAAAGCATCTTTCAGCTTGGCTGAGGCCAATTATAACTCGCTTTACAACCCCAATTACAAACCTAAATACACCTTTTTCTTTTCCTGGCCATGTTGTTTTATTATATGATATGATATAAAAGGTGCCACTCCTTTTTCTAGTAAATTTTTCTTAGCACAAAATAAGACCGCCAAGTCAATGTTATTCGCCGAAAATGAATCTGTAAAGTCAATAAAAAAAGGTAATGGTCCATATGTGTATAGATATCACCTTCCTTCTTTTCCAGACCTGTCCACCATATGGGTAAATTAAACAATTACTAGTTTATCATAAAATAATTGGGTAAAGAAGAAGGAATAATGGCAGATCAGTGAAAGTGGACTTTGATTCTTGAACATTCCGCATTCTAAGACTAACTAAAATTAAGCGTATCCTCAATCGATCTTCCACATTCTGCTCCAATAGTAGCAAAGGATTAGTTTATAGAGCACCAATGAAAAGTTATTTATCCTTAGAGTTGGTTTTTTTTTTTTTTTGAGAAAAAGAAACTAATATCGCTTTAATTTGGGTAATGGAATCAATCAAAGTAATAAAGTCTTAATCAGCATAGCTTAAAAGAGAAGCAGAGAGTACGAGCATGTCCCACCAAATTAAGGCAAAGGGGTACACCAACCTCATCGCTAGTATCCAAACCCTTTTTTTCGTTTACATTTGTTTTTATTAATAATATTAGTAGGAGCAAGCCTAAAAAAATATTAGTAGTGATAAGAGCTAGAGCAAAATATGTAGAATATACCAATGCATATGGCAATAAAGGTGAGAGTGTGGGGGTAAGAATGAAGAGGAGGATAATTAAGTATATTGATTAGCTACTATATTCATATATATATGCATAGTATTCATGTTACATAATTTATATGTCTTGTAGCTTTTTCATGAGATAATATTATATAATAACAAAGACAATTTGATGATATGTGGTTATAATATTGCTAGTAGGAGTTTGATTAAATAAGGGAATTGAGAAGAGAGAGGTGTGTGGCGTGTGATTGAGGGGAGAAAAGATTGGTGGGCGTGGTCCACAAGTCCCAAGCACAAAGAGAAAGAGAAGAATGTGGACCCGCACGCGTGAAGGCCATTGTTGCTTTCCTCGGCACTGCGTGCAAAATACTCATTCACATGCCATAACCATAATCCTCTCATCCCACACTCTCACCCACGTCAACGTATTCTTCTATTCCTGTCTCTTGTTTGGTCACCAACATGTTTTGAAAATTCGATGAAAACGACTTTTGAGGTAAAAATATTTTTGTACAATGATTATAATTTTTTTTTAGAACATTAACGATTGTTTTTAAAGTATTGGTTAAAAAAATTTCGCAATAAATATTATGATTCTCGCAATAAAATTTTATTAGGATACATAAAATTATATTATTTATAATTTTATTTATATTATTCTATAATTTTACAATAAATATTTTTTTTAAGTTGTTAATCAATGTTTTAATGATACTAATTAGTAAAATCCTTACTTTTATTATTTATATTTTGCTTTTATAAGTTAGATCTGCATTGAAAGTTGAAATGTGTGTCATAACAAATTCAACATACACTAAATCAACTCACCCCAAAATTAAATAAGTTAAAGTATAAATAATTTTTTTATCTCTCTTTATCTATCTATGTATATGTTAAAAAAAAAAAAAAAAACCTTTTGTTAGTGGGGATTTCTTTTGGCTGAACTCAAAGTATTCTTCATTCAAGAGTCCATACCTAATTCTTCAAAATCGAAAGATTGATTTAAGGAGTCGATTTTTTTTAATAAATATTTTTTATTTGCAAAGAATAAAATTTCTAATTATATATTTAAAAGATAAAATTATCAATTATGTCACATCATTATATTAGTCTTTTGTTGCAAGAGATTTTAATAAGTTGGTAATATTTTTTTACATGTGGGTAACATTTTTTTAGTGTATCTTTCAAGTTGTGATATAATTATATATTAGATATTTAGACACCACCTTTGATCCTTATACAAGATGCAAATAAAAAATGTGAGTTTATTCTTTTTATAAAGTTTAATCTAAAATATTTTTTACATTAATTATTTTTTCAAAAAAGATGTCATTCATCAAAATCAATTTTTGAAAGAGATAATAATAAAAGAAACATAATTCATTAAATAATTGAGAAAAAAAATGTTTATATAAATTAGCTACTATTATGTTACACATATCAGGCCCATATAACTCATAAAAAAAAAATCAAACCCATATAATAAACATTTATAACCCTGTAAATTAATTGCAAAAATGAACCCACAAATTTCCAATAAAACATGGGTGCTGAATATTCTTTCTTTAAGGTGGTTTCTCTACAACTTGATGGCGTATAGATTCTAGTCTTTAGATCAAGACCTACCTTCGAAAGGAGCAATAAATTCTAGCTACTTCAGGGATGTTTGAGAAGGTTCCATGTCAATGGAACATTTGGGACTATGATTTCGTTCATTGAAAATAGTTGGTAATCAACGGTACAATTTTGTTGAGATGGAACCTAGCTAATATCACATAACGAAAGGCTAGATGATAACGGTTAAATAATAGTGAATTAATAATGGAAAATTGGTCTAAAATTAACTTAAAATTAATTATTTAGCAGTTATTTATGCTTTAATTTGGAAAGATTTAATTAAATTAAATTTTTGGTTGCAGGTATAAAAATTGGAGGTATAACAAACAGAAAGGACAGAAAAATTGAAGAAAAGAAGAAAATTTGAAGAAGGCCCAGCCCAATATGCGCGCTTAGCGCGCGTCACAGGCTAACCGGGCCAGAAAGTACACGCGCTAAGCGCGCCTACGAAGGCCCAAAGCCCACTCCAGCAACTATAAATAGAGACCCAATCCAAGGGACACACGACACAGAACCCTCTCTCCTAGGGGTTTCATTTACTCCCTTTTTTTCTTTCACCCCTTCTCATTGTAAAGCCATCATGACCCATAAGTGACTAATCCCCTAGCTAGGGCCTGACAGGCCTAAAAAGCCAATGATGTATGAAGCATTTCAAGAGTTATCAATAAAAAAAAAGGAATTCCCTCCAGGTTCTTTTATTTATTTACCGTTCTTTCTTTTTACATCCTGTATCTCATAACTTACTTTCTGTTAGGGATTAGTCCACTCGGGAGAGGGTAAAGCCTAATTAGGGGTAAAGAATAAATACTTGAATCTGTTTTAAGGGTTAGGCCACTCGGGAGAGGGTAACGCTTAATAGAACACAAAAAAGAAGAAAATTATCGGGTTATCTTTTAGAGGGTTTTTCTTCCAGGTTCTTTTATATGCTTTTCTTTCTTATTTATTCTGCATTTCAAACTTTATTTTCTGTTAGTCTTTAGGTCACTCGGGAGAGGGTAAAGCCTAATTAGGGATAAGGAATGAATGCGTGAATCTGTTTTAAGGGTTAGGCCACTCGGGAGAGGGTAACGCTTAATAGAACAATAAAAGAAAGAAATCATTGGGTTAACATGACTTAATGCCCCAATGTCCATGCTTTAGCAAACATCTAGAATGTAATCTTAATGCATCTTAGTTATTGAGTCTTCGCAAAGGGCATTTGGAAGATAGGTAATTAAGGTAAGCTTGTTATCGTGAGGCATCAGGGGCAAGTAGATGGATAGATGTGGGGCATAATTAGTTCGCTGGTATTGATAACAGACAAATCCAGAATCCATATATCTAGACTAATTAGACTTGTCAAGTTTTAGCGATTTTAATATATAGATTTTATTCCCTATTTTTATTGTTGATTTTTCTTAGAATTAGTTGTTACTTATTTTACTGTTGGGTTTTAGGAGTAAGTATTTAGGCTTAGTAGATTTAGATTTTATTTATTTGAATTTCGTAGAAGTAGTTATCATATCTCAATTTAAACATTTTATCTTCTATTTTGATCTTTCAATCTTTTATTTTTTTCTTTTATCTTCTAATTTTATCTTTAAATATCTTATCTTTTCTTTTATCTTCTAATTATATCTTTAAATATCTTATCTTTTCTTTACCTTATCTTCTATCTTTCTTTATCTTTTATTTTAAATTCTTATCTCTTGCTTTTAAATTGGGTTTGCATTAATCTAAGTACAAACAAAGTCCCTGTGAATTCGACACTCGAACTTCCGAGAACTTTACTACTTATAACGATTTGGTACACTTATCAACCACCTAACACTAGAGTACTATCTTAACCAAGAAATGAAAGGAACAATAATAGGATAATCAAGAGGGCATTGCCCTACCTTTGGAAAATGTCGATGCACATGAAGATAATGTGGAAAGTGAATAAATTTGGACAACGAATGTGATGTTATTACAAAGAATAAGAGATCAAGTCCAAAAGTGGAACCATGACAAACATTTATGTTGCTCGTGTGGTTAAGGAAGTTGCTTGTAAGGTTGTTGAAGGGAATATCACCCAATTGACCATTCAATTATTTTCTAGTCTCAAATATTTGGGTGTTCTGTTATTTAGTTTTGTGTTTATTCCCCCCTACCTCCCTAATCATTTGGTTTATGTTCTTCACTCGATACGTAAAAAGTGAATAAACAAGGACAATGAATGCAATGTTATTGCAGAGAATAATAGATCAGATCCAAACTCTTATTGGTAGATGAGCTATTTGAAGCTCACAAAAAATTCCGATGCTTAGTGCAAAAATTGTTTGTTGTCCACACACATCATGCACCAAGATCTCTCGAACATTTTAGAATTAGGATTTAGGAATACGTCACCATGACCAAATGGCCTAGCTAGTATTAACTCTCCCACATTCAAAGCTGTGACTCATCCACATATGAATTCCTATAAATAGATTACATGCAAAACAGTGAGTAAATACATTTTTTTTCACATACTGTTATTTTACTAATTTAAACATTGACTTAAGCGTTTGATGTGTTTATAAGTACCTTTCGCATTTGATTAGATTAATAAACTCTTCAGCTCAGAGACAAGTAGATTCAATGAGCCTACCGATCTTATAAGCTCATCTATATCAAACAAATAGAGATTTGCATTAAATAGTGGGGCATACTTAATATGATGGGATAAGGAATGTCATAAATGCAATTTTTTTCTTTCTTCTTTTTAGTAGGAATAACTTCATTTAAAAAGAATTTGAGACGATTCCTATCATCATCATGTTTAAAAGAAAACATAAATCGTATAGACTTATGTAGAGAAAAACAATAAAAAAAAAATTAAAAAGTAAATTAAATGGAGGATAATCTAATTGTTAAATAAAGAATAGTATAAAAAATCATACATAAAAAAATTTAAAAGTTTTATAATTCAAATTAATTTTCAATTTATTTTTTTATATTATATATTTAAATTAAAAAAGTGAAAATAAATAACAATAATGTAACAAATTTAATGAAAAAATATGATTGAATAAAATTTAATCAATGATAAATTATTTTAACAATTTGTAATTAATTGTAATCAGAATTAGTTTTGTTTAAGTAATTTGCTTAAATGCGATTTTAAGATAATTATTTTGTTTGAATAAAAAATCAAATTTTACATAATAAATTATGAAAAATGATATGACAATGTTGGAAAAAGGACTACTAAAAAATTTGGAGATAATATTTTTTATGAAAAAAATATTGAAAAATAATCAAGTTTCAAACTTTCATGTTTATGAAAACAATCAATTATTGTAAATATTTTTTTATATCATCATATTATTATTGTGAAGTATCTACAACTTTGTTGATAATTAATTTATCTTTGAAATCTTTACATATTACCTTAAGAGGATATTCTCTCTTTGTTTGTTAGGAAAGGGAGGGAAGAGCACGAATTATATGTGAAGATACTTACAAAATAAATAAATATTGGTCAAGCCCACGCTGTAGTATTTTCACTCTCAAACGAGTAGAAAATAATGGAAAAATTATCACTATTGATGGCAGGTTACAATGTCGTCCTCGTCCCTTCTTGACTCTTGTAGATATCATCATATAGTAAAGTTTAAAGCTCTCTAATGGATTATGTTCTAGCCATAATTGATTATATGGCCACAAATAAAATTGGAACGTCTCTATCAAGGCTATATAATTGATTACAGCTTATCTATAATCGGTTATATGGCTGGTTTTGGGTAATCAAGTCAAATTATTTCTCTTTTTAACTAACGAATAATTTTAACTTAAATATTCCTCTTATATATTCACTCATTTCTTTTAAATTAAACAACCTCTGTCTCTTCCCTTATTAAATAAAGGTAAGTTTGAAAATTCATTGAAAAGGTTATGAACCAACATTCGCCAACAAATCTCCCATTTGCTTCTGCAAACGACCATTTGGATATATCTCATAACTCGTAGTACAACAAACTAAATGAAGAAACAAACTCGCTCTAAAGTGTCGAAGAATTGGAGTTAAATTTCATTCAAATAAATAAATTATTACTTAAACATTTTTTTTCTTATAAAAACAGCTAAAATAAAGGAAAATAAGTTGTCCAGATATACTGTAAATATAAATACGAAAATCCAGCCAATTCACTTTATGGGCAGTATCTAGTTAAAAAATATATATATTAACAAGTATCTTTAAAACATTCATTAAGAATCTAAAATAATTTTTTAATTAAAATACGTAAAGTTATTTCATTTATGATTTTTTTTTACATCTTTTTATACTCTTATAATTTTTTCTATAAATATTTTTAACTAGTATTTTAAGAATAATTGTTAGCAAAAGCTTGATGAAATCATTTAAGAGTATTTTTAGGAGCCTTGAAGTGTGTGTAAAGGATTGAGAAATAGAGGTTGAGGGACCAGCAGACATGAGAGGTGTTTCAACATGGATACGCCTGTACCTTCTTTCTTTCGGCGTTACAATTCAATTGTGAAACATATTCTCACAGCCAATTCAATTCAATTGTAAATTTATAACAATGTATCTCATTGTACTATTTCATATTTTTATAGTTAGATACGCCCCAAATCTGCACATGTTCTTTTACACTTTATTTTTTATATAAACAATAGATTAGGAGGTTGTGTTCTTGATTATGGGAGGCAATCACGCTGAAGAAGAGGTGAACTAAAAGCACATGAGATCCAAGAGCATGCATGTAATTCCGTAGTAGTAGTTGTCTACAATTGTTAAACAAGGGAATCACGCCCAACGCATTCTTTGCTTTTACCCTACATCCCCAAACACGAGTTAAAGTCATTGGGGATTGGGATTTGGTAGACAGTAGTGCTACTCAACCTTAGGTCCTACTCATCATCTTCATTCTCTCTCAACTTATAACTCCTAGTCCTAACCCCCAAAACACTTCCTCCAACATTGTTCATGCTCATTATTGTCCAAAGTACATCGGGAAGAAAAAAATTCCAATTGTCGAGCCAAGTATTCAAGTACTACTATCTAGGAGTATACCGTAATGCTTTTTTCAAAAAGTTATCCTTTGCAACTTGCCTTTTTTACCATATGGCATTGCACTGAATTACCACCTTATGAGGTTATAATTCCGGGTGCTAATCTTTTACTATCTCTGGTGGAAAATTATTGATGTTTAGTAAGTACTACTAAACAATGTGTTTCATTTAAAATACTTTTATTTGATATATGCTTTAATTTTTGTTTACTAGTATTGTTTATTGAAATGTTTTTTAAATAGGTCGTAAATACATTATTCTTCATTAAGAATAAATCTAGTTATTTTTAAATAAGACTATATGTTAAAAAGTTAATGAAATTTTAAAAATTCGTATGTATTTTTTTTAATAAATTGTGTTTTAATTTCTTATTTGTTCATATCAATTAGTTATGTCA
Organism: Glycine max; assembly: GCF_000004515.6. Classification (NCBI taxonomy): domain Eukaryota; kingdom Viridiplantae; phylum Streptophyta; class Magnoliopsida; order Fabales; family Fabaceae; genus Glycine; species Glycine max. Next base: position 6,658,760 of record NC_038242.2, on the reverse strand, counting down.
AACTAATTAATAAGGGATTAAAAACATAATTTATGAAGAAAGAAATTTACATGTGACTATTTTGTTAATGTCCAACACTCCAACCATGGGAAATCAATCCACAACCAATCCAAGTCTGAGGGCGATCAAAATTAAGGGGTTTATATCTTACACTTCCCTAATCACATCCTACATCTCCCTTGTCCATGTCAATTTACTAGACTACCCTTGCACCCCTTCCCAAACTCCCTCCTTTCCCACGACGATTGCCTCCATGATGACCCCCTTCCCCGCAACACCCTCCCTTCCGCGAAGACTCCCTCTTGAGACCCACAGCTTTCCCTACGACGGCTTGTCTCCCTCCTACAACTCACACATCTCTTTTTTCCCCCTTCGACCCTCTTCCCGACGTGATGCCGCAAATTCTCCTTCCCCCCTTCATCATCATCATTGAAGGTAAGTTGAACTCTTCTTTCTGGTGTGGAGTTGGGGTTGGGGGTGGGTTCTGAGCGCTTGTGTTTTGGTGTTGACGGGGGTTTGCTAGTTTGGAATGCCCTTTCCAAAACAAGCATTCTAAAATACCTATTCCAAGTACCACTCCCAATATTTATCTTCCAAAATAAGGGGTCCATAAATGAAAATGCTTCACAAATAAGGGAGAAGACAACGTACATGGACCACCTCACTAGAGAAGACGATGCTTTTAATGCCTCCCTTGTGGAAGAGAATTGCTACGAGATGGAGAAAATGATCGTGGAGTTGAATGTTGAGCTGGTGGAGACATCTGGTGGTTGTGAAGTGGAATAGCTTGTTGCTGGGGTGTTCAACGCTGAGGAGGAAGACGAAAGTATAAATCTAAAAAGGGTACTTTGGGGTTATTTTAAAAATGGAAGGTGCAGATGTGATTTGAGAGGTATAGGATATAAAATCCGAAAAATAAAGATTACGCCCAGCCCATCTTGGCCCGGAAGGCTGAAATCGGATAACCCAATTTACCATCTCTAAAGCACATTGACGTCTCTTTCTTGGTGGTGTAATTCTTCCGGAAATAAAAGAAAGATAAAAAAAACACACTCCCCATCCTTCTACCCTGACCAAAACCCTTTCTTCCTCCTCTTTTACACGTTGAGGAGGCACTGTCTCTGATTGCATTAATGAATCCCCTCAGACATCAACTCTCCAAACCACTTCTTCTCCACCAAATCTCTCGGATGCAAAATCAGAACTGAAAAGTGAAGCACATTGCGATCTAACACGTGGACCAGAATGTCTCAAAAGCAGCTTCTATACACAATTGCAATTACTTCAATGCCAGCAAGATCGTGCGTTCCGATGTTGCCAATTGACGAACAAAACGGATAATGACGCAATTGGCTTCAAGGATTGGAACTAGAATTGACGTGAGTTCCGATGCACAATTCAGCCAACAAATTCACGAAATGAATAGGCACAATTTGGCTAGATCAACACAACACACTAGTTCCAACTAGCACAAATCAGATCCAGAATGCGCACAAGCAGAGAACTGAAATCGCGAATTGAATTCCAAAAATTATAGTGTAATTGTGATGCAATTTATACACTTGATCACGAATTGAAAGGGGAGTGTTTTGTTCTTGAAGAATGATACGAAAGGAGAGATTGTATACTTTTTTTTTGGAAAATAATTAAATTAGGGGATAAAGAGACAAGGGGGGTGTATTTTGTAGGGTAGTTTAAGGAGAGAAAAGAAAGGAAAAGGAAGAGTGCATTAGTATAAAGGAAAATTACAAAAATAACTAGCTTACTAATCAACTATGTTAAATGGTACTAAGTCATTCCATAAGCCTATCTATTATTATTAGAGTAAGACCTTTACTTCAACATAATTTTTTCCTACAAATTATTTTGTTAATGTTTTGTTTGGATATAGAAATAGAAAAAAAAATGAAAAAAGAATAAAGAGTAAAGATTAAAAAAATCATATTTTATTGTCCGGATAAAATCAACTAAAGGAAAACTGATTAATTTTATTTCTTATTAAATTGAGAAGAAAAGACTCTGTTGAGGAGTTGTTTGTTTCATCATGCAAAACACATGCGTGCTTTCTAGTTTTTTGTTTTTCTTTAGTTTAAAAAAATATGGCATTTTCTTGGTCAATCCAGGCTTATATTGTCAAAATAAAATTTCTATCCTTTCCTATAGTAGGAAATAGGAAAACCAAGATCCAGGAAGTGTGGTATCTGTCTAACTTAACACCTCCCAGCCCACCCCAAAAACTGGGGCTGCAATTCGAACTTTCTTTTTTGTTCCCACTATCCATTATTTTTTATAAAAAAAATTATGAAAATATGTTTTACAAAAAATAATTTTTAGTTGAGTATCTTATCCATATATAAAGAAAACTATTTTCTGTTATGTAACCATACATAAAGAAAAATAGTTTACATCAAAACAACAACATATGAAGAAAAACAAGCAACTTAAAAGAGCTGAAAAAGAAAGAATAGAGAAGAAAAAAGAATGTGAGAGTTCATGTGGAGAGTGAATTGGGAGTGAAAAAGAAGATGAGAGGGTGAGAGTGAGGGAGAGAGAAGAGGAGGGGGTGTGAGGATAATGATAGTTTAAGTATTGTGTAAATTTCCAAAATAATGAGAAAGTGTGAAGAATAAAAAGGGTGCAAACTTCACATGAAAATAAAGGGGCCCAAACTTCACACTACAAAGACTATTACATCCTGAATTTTTCATTTGATCCTGGAAAGTTCTTTTCCATTTGGGAAATCTTCATAGTGAAGCCCAACAGATGATGGCCTAAACACATTTAGGCTCATTAGTCACTTTCATATGTAAACTATAGATCGGCCTTTATCAACAAAAAAGAAAACTATGGGCGGGCACTTCATTTTGTGCTCTCTGCACTCTGCACACATAGTTTCTTCATTATTTCATCGTACCTCTTCTTGAAGAGTAAATTCTTTATGTTGAACTGAAGGGTAGAACTATAAGTCTATAAGTACTTCAATAAGTTTATTCATATTTATTAATTTAAATTTTTATTCTTAATTTTCTTTCCAATTTATCATTATTTAAATTATATGAAACAAAATTATTTCTTCATATATCACACGTGATATTGAAAAACAAAGTAAAAAAGAAAATTGTTAAAATCTCATAAACTTTTAATATAACTATCAACTAATGCTTATATTTTCATTATTTGTCGTATATAAACATAAGTATATTATCTTTTTCCATTCTTCCTTCCCTTTTTATCCATTATTCTCATCTAATCTATTTAAGTAAAAAGACTAATATTTTTATTTTTCATTTTATTTCTAAAGTTACAATCTGTACTTTATAAATTAATAAAATTCATTTTATAACGTATTCAGTATATTTATTTTTTATTTATCAAGCATGTTAAAATATTTTTTATGATAAAATATTTCAACATAGTTATTGATATTTTTATATAAATAAAAATAATATGTGATTATTTATTTATTTTTAATAACTTTATATAATATTAAATTTTATTTTAAAATAAACTGAAAAATATAAAAAGTTTTAAAATATAAATAATCATATCAGAAAATAATAAATAATAAATAATACATAATCTCCTTTTCCATCGTGACATGCTTTCCTCTTTCGTAATATAATAAAACAAGTTGTACGCTTTACAAGCCTCCGAGTTTAGACCTGTTGAACGAATGATTGACTGTGAAAAAAATTGTTTATATAAGAAGCGACGAGGTAATCTTTAACATTTTGAATAAACCAGTTTCCAATTGGGGAGATATCCCTATTCATATTCTTTTTTTAAAAGAAAAAAGAAAGAAGCAAAGAAAAGCAAATTAGGGGTGAGATTTACATAATGACACAACATTTGGCTGCTTAAAGGGCTAAAACTGAGGATTGAGGAAGAAACATTTTCCTTTGCATTTGCATGTCCAAGGGATTGATCAAGTATCACGTTAATTTAGCCAAGAAAGCGAAACGCGTTACCCTCAAACTTAGTTGTCTTGTCCAGTTAGTTAGCTCCCATTGTGGATTGCTTCTTCCAGTGTCTCCCCAATTTGTTGTGCCTGTATTCAACCTCCTCTTTCACGCTTACTATAAGTCTATAACCTTGGGCTATTAAATAGAATAAAAATAAATTCTTTTTTCCAGAAGAAATCAAAATAAAAATGATTGGAAGCGTGTCGGATTTACTTTGTACAATTACTTTTTTATTTTCTGTGTAAATTTTGACAATTTTACTAAATTATTGTACGTCAATCAATTATCAAACTAACTCAATTAATTGAGTAATATGTGTGGGGTGTTATAAAAACATTTATATTTATATTCAATTCCTACATAGTTGTTTTAATCTAAGTATCATGAATTGTCATGAGTTTAAATCTTGAATTAATATGTAATTAAGTTAAATATTTGAAGAAGAAAAAATTATAACTCGTATTATTTTTATAAGACTTGAATAAGATTTTCTCATAAAAAATAATTGTGATCTAAAAAAGAAAACTAGTGTAACTATAAGTCATTCCTGAAACATAAAATATATAAAATGTGAGTATAGTAATTGAAATGATTAAGAAATACTTTAAAAAGCATGGTAATTAAAAAAAAAAGTATAGATGAACATGTTGAGCCATGATAAAAAATTAACAAAGAATATAGTGAAGAACAAAAAAAAGAAGGAACCATGATTTATGTTGAAGACATCCGCAACTCAGCAAAACAATCTATGGACAAAACCTTGCCGTTAAAGATTTGAACCTAACTAATGTAATTCGGGAGGTTGATTGTAAAATCATTGTTGATGGTCTTCAGAGCAGTGCACCAAATTTCTGAGTTTGGAAAAATGCATAAATATCCTTCAGTCACTTCAAAACTATTCGGTCAGTTTTATTCGGAGACGAAGTGAATCAAATCGCTCATTCTCTAATAAGGATGTTTAGATTGTATGTTAATCGTAAAGTTGAATTTTAATTACTCTCCTACCTGTATTGATACTTTACTTATTCATGATACTACCTTCGGGAAAGGATCAAAACTTTATTGTATATTGTGTGAAAGCTTTGAGGAAGATTAGCGACAGTTTTGAATAAAAAGAATAAAAATGCCAATAAGATGCTTCTAAACCTAGAATAGGGGTATTTAAAACATTTTTCCCGTAGAACCATGTGACTAGATCACTAATCGAATAAAAGTTCAAACAATCTTGGGACATGTCGAGTTACGTGATCGTGCATAAACACGATCGTTCACAAGATAGTGAGCAATTTTGTCATCGATCAGCTTGTGCATAATCCTGCAATATTATGTTGAGTTGGGCATGCTTTAATTAGCTTACATGAGCATGTTTTAGAATTTAGACTGTGCTTAAGCTTAATCAATAACTTCAAAATTAATCTCGCAGACTCTAACTGAAATTCTTTCTTCTTCTTCTTTTTTTTTTTTTTTTTGATATTTTAAAAGCATGTATGTTAGCCAAACTTTCATATCTGCTCCCAAGTCATAAGTTGTACCCATAAATTTACAAATTGAATGAGGATCAAACATTAAGTAATAAAAAAACCGTAATAAATTTCAATCATAACTTATCAATTAATTTTTCAAACCTGTAAAACACAACATGACTTGAGAATAATTTTCAATTAAATAATGGAGAATGTTAATTGGTATTTCTTGTGCATATTAATTTGGTTAGATTTAAAAAAACTATTTATTTTTACTAATTATTTGAAAACTATTTTAAATATTAATCTCAAATATACACTAAAAGTATATATAAAAAATATAACGAATAATGGTGATAGTATATTTTCAAACAAAAATTTTAATGAAAGAATTTATTAATTAATTAATTCTTTGATATATACTTTTACTACCAGTGGGAAAAAGCAAGAGCCCCCACCCACAGCTCACGTGGCAGATAGGCACGTGGTTTCACGTTACGGTAGCCTCGTATAGGATATTTAAAATTCAGGGAAGATCGTAGAGAAAAAAAAGGGTTATGGCGTATAGATTCTTGGCACGTGTCATTGACCACCGTCAGTTTTGGCTTTTGACACGAGCGGAGCACTCACATGCTCGCTGACAGAGTGACACAGTACCCATCCCTTCTCAATCACGTGCAGCTTGTGGCCACACCATTTAAATAATCATATTATTCATGTAAAATATAACTACCAAAATTATAAATATATCATGAATCATTATAGTCGGCTAGTAAATAGTAACGTACCATCTTGGTACGTAAACGACAATTTATAATTTTACTCTTGTATATTGAAAGATTTTTAAATTTTAAAAAAATCAAAACTAAATATATATCAAATTTATAAATATATATACTACTACAAACGTGTGTAAAATTATTTTACTTCAGTTTTGACTCATATATTTGAATTTATACGAATTTATATAATTAAATTGCATCTTATTATTATTTTTTTAAAAGGCACAAGTTGCGCCTTATATTACTACTTCAGGTAAGTTATCTCACTCTATAACTCATTTCTATTTTTATTTTTTTACTTATACAAACAACTATGATTTTTTTTTCCATGATTACAATCGTCGTGCTTATACTTTAGCTTATATGTGAATTTTATCCTATTTTAAATTGCCAGCATTTAATTATATAACTAAACAAAAAATTAAATAAAATAAAGAAATATAAGGAAGGACATTTTTATTTTTAATTAATGAAATATCAAATTATTTTTATATTTTATTAATTATTTAATAAAATTTTAGAGTGAGAACTAGATTTAAACAATTTGAAAATTTAAAAAATAAACGTGTACGATTAGAAAGATTAAAGTTACTCATAAACTAAAGTATGAGAACTAAAATTAAAAATGAATCCTTTTTATTTTAGAAATTTAACTCATAATAAGAACATGTCCAATAAATATGTTTATTGCTTAACTTTTTATTTTCACTGAAACAAATCACATAATGTTGTTAATATAAGCATTATTGTTTAATAAATTTATATCATAAATAATATATTTTTCAAGCATTATATAATTTATAAAATTAAATTAAACACTTATTTTATCATTAAAATGAATTTTGATATAAAGTACTTCAAATACTCCACCACTTTCTCATGGTCACGTTAGCCGTTAGATACGGACGGACTTAGGGTCAATCTTCATGAGTTATCATACATTTCTCACTTGGCTACTTTATATAATTTTACACACTTTTATATTATTTTGCATTTGTGTTTAAAGATTATTGTGTTAAATTTATTATTTAAATTATGAACTTAAATTTGTTTTGATTTATGTGAAATTGTTAGAACCGAGAGAAATTATCAGTTATGCCTTCACACACTAACATGAAACAATCACGCGAGAAAGAAAATAGAGAAAGAGAAATTTTCTTTATGACAATCTAATTCACATTCACATCCTATTTTATGTATTGCACAGTATTATTATATATAGTTCTTCAACTAATTCTATTATAATAACCATTAACAAACATACTAATACTAATGATAGAACTAGCTAATTAATTATTTGAATTATTTTTATCCAACACAAATAACCGTTTAGTTTGAATATTGTGATTAGTAATTTATCGTATTTAAATACCTTTATCCCTTAAATTCTAAGGAAAATTGTAATCAAGATTTGTTGGTATAATTTTTGTGTTAAAAAATGGAATCGTTAGCATAAACCTTACATTCTATACTAATAATATAATGTATTATACAAATAAATAATTGATATATGCTATTAATATATCAAATGTTAGAATAACATATCCTATTATTAATGTAGACCTACAATATCTATACTAATGGTGTAATTTCATTAAACAAAAGTTATATTATCAGTTTCTGAAAGAAGAAAAAAAACTATATTATCAGAAACAAAACTATATACTTGATTTTTTCAGTAAATGGATTTTTTTTAGTAAAATTAAGTTTGTAAGTTTCTCCCTTCAAAAAATAAATAAATTGTAAGCTTGGTAATTCTATGTATTATCTTTTGTATTATTAATTTTAAGTTTAAGCCTATATGTAGCCTATATGTATTTTTAATTTCAAGTCGTAGTTAATTTTAATTTTAAATCATACAAAACTTTATTTAAAAATGCATTCTAATTACAAATGAGTAGTTATGAGACACTTAAACGCAAACGCACAAAATATTCAACTATTTGACCATGTGGTAATTAACCCACTACTATTTTGATAATATCGAAACAAAAAATTCAACAAAGCTATCAAAAAATAGATATAAATTAAGCAAGACGTGCTTATTTACAAATGATTCAAAATAAGTTTCGTGCTAGCTTTAATTATGAAAAAATATTAAAGAGAAACAACATTTATGAATATAAGGTTTACTTTTCTAGAACGAATAATAATTGTAAAAGATGATTGTGATAATGATTCACAAAGCTGAATGAATTATTGTGTTATTTGCTTTATAAAAACAACTTATAGTGATTATATATAAAAAAAAAAACTATAGTATAATTATATTGAAATGAAAAGTTGAGAAGATACACGGAAAGGACATTAATTGTTGGCAATTTATTTTAGAAATTACATATACATGGTAATTCAAATTTATATGATTTTGATCATTTATTGTAATTGATATTCTGTTAATCATATTTATTTATAGTTAAATTTCACGAGTGAGAGATGAAGTGGCGTAGAGGAGATACAGATACTTTTGTTTGTGAAATGATCACAGGCTTTTCTTGGAATTGAAGCAATAAAGTAATTATCCATTTCTATGAGGAATGAGGATTAGAAGGCTCGCTCGCATAGGGATTGTCATCGATCTTGCCACAGTTTTCTCACCCTTCCACTTGTCGGTGCGTGCCACGTGGCAGAGTGCACTGCAATGGATCCATGCGCTCACATCACCATCACATGCATGCCCTGCCCTCTTTATTTTTGGTTAGAGTCTGACATACATTTTTGTACTGTTGAGCAGTTCAGCTTCTAACATAGAAATTGGCTGTGTTTGGTTGGAGTGAAAGTTGAAAGTATTTTGGTTCATGGTAAATTTGGCACAGCCAGAATTTCATCTCAATTACCCAATGAAAAACAGGAGACGGAGAAAGCCTTTTATTTTGCCTTGTCAAAATTATCCCCATGTGTTGGTTTGATTTTGAACTGTTATAGCTTTTGTTTAGAGGCCGTGTTTTGCTTGGTTAAATAATTTTTAATCCAACTCAATTAAATCTAATTACATCATATTAAATTGAATTTAACTTTTTATAATTAATCTAATCTAATTGAATTGGATCATCACATTGAATAAATAAATAAATAATATTATCACCTAATTATAAAATTGTTTCACAACTCACAAATAGAATTCATATATAGATGGAATCTGGTATACACAAGTGTGATAAGTCTTGCACCATGCTTTGTGAAAAGTGAGTGGCTATGATTTCAGTAAATAAATTGGATGCAATTCTACTAAATACTAACCTTGGTTTTTTATTATAAATAATAAATAAAAGTTTATGTGTGCCTAGTTTACTATTTCTAAGTTCTACCTACACTTTTAAGTTGTAACCTCTGTCCGTCGATAGATTACGTTTCAATTTTTAGGAACTACATTTTCAAATAAAAAAATTAAAAAAAAAGTTAGTGATATATAACATGTTTTTAAAATTATTTTTGAATAAAATGATATTTTTTAAATCAATTTTTTTCCTTTTTCTAAAGAAAGTATGATTTAATTAAATAAACTGATATGATTTAAAATTAAATTTAAAATATTTAAATAATTTGCTAAACTTATTATATTTTTTTACTATTCCTCTTATATTATATCCTAAAATATTTTCAATCAAATATAAAATAAAGTAAAAAAAAATGCTTTTAAGTAGACATCACGCATTCATTAAGTTAATGTAATGTTTAATGTAACATTTATGATTGTTGACTTCTTAACGACTCTCATACTACCACATTCACACTATAATACTTCATTCAACTCCTCATTGATCATAACTCATTATAGGTAATTATTTTTAAGACCTTGACAATCTGTTTTGCCTACTTTTAGGATCAACAATTTTTTTCACACAACAACACAAAATTTTTCAGTATGCCTTGTCTTCACTTACACACTTTCTGTAAAACTTCCTAGAAGGTTGCTCATAACATAACTACTTTAAGTGAAACATGCTTAAATTTGAAATTTTAAGTGATGAGTTACCGAAAAATATATGCATCATGTTGGTATAGGTAGTCCCAAATAATTCTTTTAAGTCATCATCAACTATATAGTTTCACACCTGTATAACCTTTGGATTCCTTTCTTTACGATGTGATTGTTGGGGTGTTACATGCCCATCAGCTTCCGTTTAGTTCGTCATCGAACAACACCGTACTGTGATAGATGTTTGCTCTGATACCATTTGTAACATCCCTGATTTTTTACTTCTTGGTGGCTCACAGACTATGCTACTTCACACAATGACACTTCACTTAACATGCTTGTTGGTTAGAATCCTCCAATGGTCAAAACACTATGCAGGCATCCCCTTTTGAGACCTTAACAATCATCCATGATTGCTTCCAAGATTGGTGACTGTCCCCACAAATTAACACGAGACTTTTCAGCGTGTTTTATCGATACTCACATGTTTCCCAAGAAACTTCCGAAAAAGTCACTCATCTTATAATTGTTTTAAGCCAAGTATGCTTAAGTGTACAGTTCTTAAGTGATGAACTATTGAAAAATAAATGCATCTTGTTGATATATATAATATCAATTAATTCTTTTAAGTCATCCTTTGTATAATCCCACACATACAAAGCTTCTAGATTCATCTCATTTTGATGTGATTTGTCCAGGGTATTAAAGTTAAAATATCTTAAAGTATAATATTAAAAATAAAAAAATAATATGAATAAAGTAATGTTTAAAATAGATAACTAATCTTGAAAAATTAAAAAAAAAATAAACTTATCATCCATCAATATCAATATCTTAAAGCATAATGTCGGAATAATTATTGGTTTGAATGGAACTAAGTTCGGTCCATTTAAGTAAGATCACAAATTTAAACCTTGTCAATGAAAAAAGAATAATTAAGAGAAAATAATTTACTATAGGTGTCAACCATAGATGAAAAACCTGGTTCGGCCCAACCGATCCAATAAGGACTTGGTGCCTTAACCAAGTCAACTTGGTTACTGGACCAACCATGCATCTGGCCCGGGATGACCCGATTAAATCCGGTCGATTTTGTGTAAACCTGGTGACCCGACTAGTTTTTGAAACCCGGACTTGGTTTTTTGTATAAAAAAAAAACTCCAAAAAAGCTCTAAATCGAGAGCTGCAACAACTTCTTTGCATGCTGCTTCAACATCGAAGGAGCTTCCAACTCTACCAACCGTGCCACGACATGTTGTCTCTCACTTTAACTTCTTGTCGGCACAAGTAATGCTTCCCGTCATTGGCAGCAAAGACGTCGTTGTTTGGGATCACAAGCGTGACCTCGATTTGTCGGATACTCTTTCTCTCCCTTTTACTCAAATATCTTTTTTTGCCTTTTAATTGAATGGTAGTGTTGAATTTGAAGAGCAATTGCATTTTGCAAAAGTGAAAATGATGAAGAAGAGGTTTGCTAAGCTGCTTCTGGAAGAAGAAGGGGTGTGTACTATACTTGCAATCTCTAATGGAATAATCAGTCTCTCTAGTTAGTGACACTCTCATGTGCTAATTAAGTAATTAATTTGCACAATGTTGTAGATACATTTGACCATAACCACTTGTAAAATAGGAAAAATAAGATGTTAAAATAATTTGATATTCCCTTGGAACCTATAATTGACTTATAAATTTTGCCTTTTTTAGTATTGTGTTTTTATTTCAAAACTTTTTCATGGACTTCTATAATTGTGTTATTGAATTATTATTTGAATTTTTTAATATATATCGAGTCAAACTGGACCAATTACTGACCCATGATTGGGCCACTGACTCACTACTTCGATCAAGTCAATGATAAAACTAGATGTCAACCATATTTAAAAGGAAAATAAAAAAAAAATTAAAAACTAGTATTTTACAAAAAGCATACTAGAGTCATGTTTATAGCAATTTATTTAAGGTAGGTTTTAGTTTATTTTATTTCTTTTTTATCCTTTAAATAGAATAAAAGTATAATGTCTATTTAAGTTTATATTTTTTTTAATTAAACTTGATTAAAAATGTCTTAAATATAAAATAAGATTAATAGTAAAATACTTAATATGAAAAAATTATAATAAATAAAAAAAATTCCAAGAGTTTAAAATTAATTAAAAAAATCAAAATATTACTCTATTCACATTATTTTTCTATTATTTTTAATATTTTACTTTAAGATATTTTAACCATTATACTAATTAACTTAATGAAAGTATAATGTATACTTAAAAGTTTTATTTTACTTTATTTTTTATATTTCATTGAAAATATTTTAGGATATAATATAAGATAAATATTGAAAAATATAAAATGTTTAGCAAATTATTTGACTATTAAAAAATCAATTTAAACAATATAAGCTTATTTAATTAAATTATATTTTCTTTAAAAAAAGAAAAAATGATTTAAAAATATAAGTTTATCAGAAAAATGATTTTGAAAAACATACTACCCGCCGGTAGTATTACATATCACTTAATTTATCTAAAAAATAACATGTTATATATCACTATTTTTTTTTATATTATGAAACAAAGTTCCTAAAAATTGGAATGTAACAGGGAGATTCGAACATAGAGAGCGTACGCAGAACTTGGGAATAGTGAGCTGGGCCCATGTGACTTTTTCTATATACTTTTCTTAATAAAAACCAAGGTTAGTATTAGGTAGCATTACATGCAGCATATTTAGTGAAATGATAACCACACATTTTCACAAAGGACATCTGACGGTTTACAGTAATTTGAGCACGGTACAACACCAATCCCACTTGTAAATGTTAGACTCAGTCTTCATATATATTATATACACAAAAGTATTTTGCAACTCATAATTAGCATTCAAAAAACATAAAATTAGACAATTATTATTATTTTTAATTTTTGTAATACACAATCTCACACATGGCATATAGAAATAGACAATTAATATATATATATATATGAAGTTGAGTTCATCAGATTTAAAACTCATAAATCTGTTGTTTAAGTTAATTATAATTGTATTTTTTTACTTTTTTTTCTCACAAAAAATGATAATATATTGAAATAAATTAATATTTTTAAAATTTGAAAATATATGTATATTTTTTTAATAATACTAGTTAAAATAAAAAGGTTATTTCACTTTTATTTATAATTCTAAATTAAAAAGTAGGAATAAATTTTGAGTAAATTGATGAGCATAAAAATGTAAAGAATTTTTTTTTCATATAAGCTATAATAGTTTAAGTAAATTATGGAAATAAATTAGAAACAACTAAAATAAGTTAATACATCAAACAAGTGTTATAATAAGGTAACAGGAACTCGAGAGATATCCAATTATATAATGAGCAGCTAAGAATCGCATGGAACACGATTGAGCAGCTATTCGTCAAATCAACTTAATACAAAAAAATAAATTAAATAATAATTTGTTTAAATTTATTTATTGAAATACATATTTATTTTAATAAATAAGCAATTAGTGTGTTTGTATAAGTTGTTTATACTTAAAAAATAATTTTCTATTTATTTTAAAAAATAAATCTTATTTATTTTATAAAAATTACTTATATACAAAAAAATTATTTTAAAATTATGTTTTTTAAGTTTAAACAAATTCATCTAAAGTTAGTATAGAAGTTAACTTGTATGAATAAATACATGATCTATAAAAATAATAGGTATATAAAAGAAAGTACAATAGAATTGAGACCAAAAAGTATAGGGATATATATTTGGAGAAAATGAGAAATTACATAAAGATAAAATGTAATTTACTCAAAAAATAAGAATGATGAAAAATTAAAGTAAAAAAGAACAAAACTTAATTGAAAATATAATGCTATAATAATATTAAAAAAATTGAGAGCACGTGCCCTTCTGCACTGTTACAGGTAGCTAGGTTTATCTATTGGGATAAAAAAATTAAGAAAATAATCATGTAAAATATTGTCTCTTCAACGGGAATGCTTAATTAATTACAAGATACGACAATTAATTTGGGCTTGTTAGGACTTAATTAAATGGTCCCAGTGAAAAAAGGACTTAATTAAATGGTTTTTTGCTCGGCCTGTTTTTATCTTATCCCTGTATTGATACAAATAAATTGTTTTTGTGGATTTAATACGAAGTTGTTTTCCACAGTAATACCTAAGACATATTTTTGGACTTAATTGCTGAAGTCTCAACAGATAAACTGTGTTCCAAAATCCAAATTGAAACTTGAAAGGTTGAAGAGGGAACTGGCTTATATAATTGGAGAAGTGAGCAACGAAAATATTATATTTAATAACTTTCGATGAAATAGTCATGCACTAATTAACTTGCTTGATACTTTTCCATCTCAGAACCTAGAAGCAGTCAAATGATTAAAAAGTTGTTTATGAGGTTTCGTAAATTGTGTTAGTAAACTGATATACTTGATTTTTTAAATTACTAAAGCTTGTCAAAGAGAATCATATCGTCATTTGCTTTTTCTTTACTATTTTTTTTTCTCCGTGTCTCCGGTGTTATAGTTTCTTAATTTTTTTTTAGGGTTATAGATTTTACCTGCGCTATTTAACTTAACATGATCCTCTAAAATGTTTCCTATGCCCACAAATATATTGCTTTATGTTTAACAGCTAACTCGCTCATCAACCCTAGCTAGCAATGCAAGATCAAAAGCATAAACGAAATTATTGACATATATGCATCCTAAACAAGAGTTACTATATGATGTGAAATTAACACGTAATTATGTCAACTGTAGTTATGTTTTTTTAACTTAATTATTTTCATAAATTAAATAATACGATTAAATGTAATTTCTTGCCCTGAAGAGACTAACACGCTTGCCATATCCTTAATTACATTCATCTCATTAACCGGTTGAGCTGTATACGTCGTGATTTCTATTTGGTGCATGTTTGATTTTAATTATTTTTGTGTTAAAATAAAACTGCCCATCAGTGCATGCCTATAAATATTGTTATTAATATACTAATTAGTTAATTGGCATAATATAATAGTATTATATATTAGCATGTGAGCATCCGAGAAAGAAAAAACAAGAAAAGAAACAACCCGGGTCCCGAGAAACAAAAGGAAAAAATCAAAAGAAAAGGCTGAAGAATCGGGTTGTATACTTGGACACTAATGTTCTAACCTCACCGATAAACCTGCTAGAGCACTCCCAAATATGGGTTGATCAGTTTGACACAAATTAAAGTAACTATTATATCCCTTTACCATTTAATTAATCAACTACTCATTCATAGGCAACTAGCTCTCCATTTTGAAAGGTAGCCCTGAGTTTAGAGTTTAATTAACCGTTGTCCTTTATAGTTTATATAATGTCCAGGCTGTCCTCACCAGCAAAACTAATTGATATTTAGGGATGACAATTCAGATTTAATGGATAGCCACAAATAAGATTTTTATCTATTAAATATATTTGAATAATTATTCACAAATTTTTGTGAATGTAAATATATTATAAGGCCAATGTAATCTTTGACTAAATTATACACAGATATATAATTATATATTTATTATATTTTATAATTGAAAATTATATTATCTTTTAATAGTCTTTTTCATCGATTACATGCCGCACAATATTTAATTAACATTTTTATTTCATAATTAAGTTAATATTAAAATATTACTTTTATTTTATAAATTAGTTTGTTAAGAATACAAAAATTATTTTATTTAACTAAAATGTAAATAATAAGTTTAAGTATAAATATGTGTGTGTGTGCTTATCAAGTTTTAACACTGCTAAAATTACTATTGTTACAAAATAAAGATTCAGGTTAGTACATGTCCTTTTCTTACATCTAAAACGGATGCTCTAGTGATGTCTCCTTCAGCATATATTCCAAGCATTATTTTAAGTACTTGATGAGGTACTTCTGAACAACAATTAACAATTAAACAAGCGCTTGTTACATCTCACGATCATTTATGCAGTTTCTTCATATATACATACAACTCGTACTGACTGATAAGCACAGTGAACCAGGGTCTAATTTTTCATTGCATTGCTCCAAATATGTATCTGGAAATTAAGTTTTTAGTTTAATAAAGTAATGGTGTTGTAAAAGACAGAGAGAATATTATTAAAATTGAATTACCTCAGCCTAGCTAGATTTTGATATAGAGAAACAAAATTTATCATGAGAAATATCAAAGAATACGAGACTCCCTCTGCTCGCTTCTATTATTGAAGCTGACTTATCATGTGAAACGGTCACTATTGACGTATACTAGACCTTGGAACAAAATATATACTCCAATATCGTAACATTTTAAAGCATTGGTACATACGGTATAGATCGTATTTTTTTTGTTTTGTTTGATTAACGCCAGGAGGTAAGAACCCTACATTACGAAAACGAGAGAAACTTGCAAAACCAAGTACAAAAGAAAAAGAAAAGGAGTACCAAATAACCAAAGTAACTTGAATCACAAATTCTTGCAGTGTCTTTTAACTCAATTAAAGCCTCTTATATACTATTTATATTTTACGCTTTACTATTTTGAGGACAGGAGATTTTTATTTTTGTTTTACCTTGGCAAGAGAGAGAGAATTAATTATTATTTTTTTTAAAAAAAGAGTAGTCCAATACTCCAATATAGGTGTCCGCTTGTCCCCTTTAAACGCAAATAAACCCTCTTCTGCTTTTCTCTCTCACCACTCAAAACCACAACTTTGTCACACTTTGTGTCTCCAACTCCCTATACTTTCTCACTTCACCCTCCCCCGTAACGTTTTCGTTTTCGCTTCTTCAGCCAACAACAACAAAATGGAAGCACAAGAGTTTTTCCAGAACACCTTCTGCCCCCAATTCCCCTCCGGTACCAACATCACACCCTCCAACGCCAATCCCTCCGCCGCCACCGCCGACCACTTCCTCGTCGAAGACTTCTTCGACTTCTCCAACGACGACAACGACGCCACCGCTGTCACCGACGCCACCTTCGACTCCCTCCCCACCGACGTCGACTCCCCCAACGTTACCCCCCTCGACAGCACCACCAAGAACTCCAATTTGCCCTCCTCCTCCTCCGCCGACGCCCATTTCTCCGGTGACCTCTCCGTCCCGGTACATACACATACACACGTGTCTCTAATATCTACTATCTATTCATGTCATGCCTATGTGTAACGTCCACACTCTCCCACCACCAAAATTTTAATTATTAATTTCCTCAATTGCCATGCCACGTCCAACACATACAACAACAAATCCCTTGTCCTTATTACGTATTTTTTCCAACTGTCCGAATTTCATCTCATTTACTAAGAATTGATAATAATTTCAAATTTTGAAGGTAATTGATAAAATTAATTAATTAATTGTGTGTGTAGTATGATGATCTTGCGGAATTGGAGTGGCTGTCGAAATTCGCGGAGGAATCGTTTTCGAGCGAGGATTTGCAGAAGCTGCAGCTGATATCGGGTGTGAGAGCGCAAAACGATGCTGCATCGTCTGAAACGCGTGACCCGAACCCGGTTATGTTCAACCCGCAAGTGTCGGTTCGAGGCAAGGCTAGGAGCAAGCGGACACGTGGGCCCCCATGCAACTGGACCTCTCGCCTCGTTGTCCTCTCTCCCAACACCACGTCGTCGTCTTCTAACTCCGACGCCGGTAAGAAGCCGGCGACGCCGCGGAGGAGAGAGGCTGCCTTCGCCGAAGGCGGCAGCGAGGGGCGGAAGTGCCTGCATTGCGCCACGGACAAGACCCCGCAGTGGCGGACTGGGCCCATGGGCCCAAAAACGCTCTGCAATGCGTGCGGCGTGAGGTACAAGTCGGGCCGGCTCGTCCCAGAGTACAGGCCCGCGGCGAGCCCAACGTTTGTTCTGACGAAGCACTCGAATTCGCACCGCAAGGTGCTGGAACTGCGGCGGCAAAAGGAAATGGTGAAGGTCCAGCAGCATCAGTTTCTCCAACTGCATCAACAGAACATGATGTTCGATGTGCCATCATCCAACGGTGAGGATTACTTGATCCATCAGCACGTGGGCCCCGATTACACGCACCTCATCTAGACTAGGAAACTTCCGGTGGAGGAGCTTCGGGTACTTTTAATTTGTACCTAGCTACACTTCTTTCTTTCATTTTCTTTTCCTACCTATTTTTTGTTAGGAATTTCTTTTTCTGTAACTTCTAATTATTCAGTTTATGCTATATGTAGACTGCTCTCATGTTTCTTTCTTCAAGTCATTTTGACCGACTTGAAAACTCAAACTCTTAAAATTTTCCTAATGCAATTTTTCTTTTCTTTTCACTTACTACTAAATTATGGCATAGGGTAAATGATGGCTTTTATATATTAATTGCCGTTGAAGTAACTTAAAAATTACGCCATTTTTGTTAAATTTAATTCCCGAATAGAGTAGATTTTTTAATGAGTAAAATCATGTACAATTGTCTATAAAAATATTAATACAAGAGAAATAAAAAGGAATTGATTTCTTAGTATCATATGTTATGGTGGAGAAAATCCTTCAAAATGACTAATTGAAGTGGTTAATAGTTATAGTTGTTAATAACAGCTGCTTTTGCATGGACCACTTCGACCAAGTCTTACTCATTTTTTCAGGCACACACACTGTTAGCATGTTCAAGCAATTAAAGACTTGAGCTACTTCGTGGAACGGCAAAAAAACCTACTAAATTTGAAAAGGAAAAAGAATATAACGGAAAATAAATATATTGTATGTGTGCTAGCTAGCTGTATATTTCCTGTGATAAAGGATAGGCATCAGAATGAGATAAAAAAATTCAATAAAAATAAAATTAAGACAGAAGATATATCACAACATTTTAGTAATACATAGGTAACTGATAAAAATTGCATGCATAGGCATCCTGTACCCATTCATGTCAGCACATTATTGGTGGCAAATCTAGGTACCAGAGTCATGTTCCTCACTAGTCAGCATAAACTTTTTAGTTTTAGATAAATGTTCCTTTCTCTTATCTTGTTTCTCCTTGTCTTCTTTGAAATACACAATCTCGTTAAAATTGAATTGTTATTGCCGGGATTTACTTTCTTGTTTATTATATTTCCCCCCTTTGAGATATGATATTACTTAAAGTGTTTGTTGAGTGTTTTATTTATTATTAACTATATTACATAAAAAGTTTAAATAATTATTTCAACTAATACACCATTGAGAACTTGCATAAATGATGCTCTCCCAAAGAGTCCGTAGTTGATTCATGTGCACAACTCCTATTTACACAAATGTTTGAGAATCATATTCAACAATTAGATAATCATTTTCTATTAAGACTAAATTTTATGCTAGCTTGTGCAATGCACATGATTGACTGAATTGTAAATTTTTAAATTGATGTTTAGTATTATTTGCATTTAGTATTGTTTTAAGAAATATATGTAAGTAAATAACTTATTATTTTTTAAAATATTCAGTATCATATTAAATATAATTATATTAAGATTAAGTAAAAAATTAATTATATTTTAATTGAGCAGATATTATCTCAAAAAATATTAAACTTATTAAAATTTATCATGTTTTGTTACTTCTCCTAGTAATAATAGTGATAACGGTAAAAAAAAAAAAAGAGAAGTAATAATACTAGTATAAATGTAATACCTTTCCAAAATATATAAATTCAAAAGAAAAATATTAAATATAAAATTATAATTATTTAAATTAAAATTTATTAAACACGTGAGTTGTAAAATATTTAAAAATAAAGTTCTTATCCGTTTTTAATTTATTATAAACAATTTACTGTAAATGAAATTTTTAGGTATAGGGAGTATATTTTTAAATTAAGCATGTTGATTGTGAATTTTTTCATGAGATTATCATCATATATCAAATATTATATAGTTTATTAAATTAACTTATCAAAGATTTCCTTATAAATTATATATTGCATATTTATTAACATTTAAATAAGATAAAAATATAAAAAAATTAAATCTAAAATCAATTAAAGATATGAACCTAGTTTTATAGGATACAATAATGATTTTAAAAAAACCATAATAATATAATTTCTCATTCACATAAGTAAAGAAAAAAAAGCATGATAAAATATTTATTTATTTTTAAGTCTGTTTTTCATAATGATACTGTGAAAAAGTAAAATAATTATTTATTGTTTTAACTTAACTATAAAAAAGATTTGATTATTTCTCACTATTTGTCACCACCACATGCCAACCTATAGCAAATATAACAGACCTATAAATTAAGAAGTCCTGATTAGATCAAATCTTTTTATATACAATGACAATAATAAATGTTAGAATGTATCTGTCATATGATGATCACATGGTGAATAGTGTCTTAAATAAGATTATCTTTGAATGAGGAGGCACCTGCGAAAAGTATATATAAGCCTCTTATAAATTATTTAAATCTCTGACCATTAAATTGACCAGTCTTTTTAAAAAAAATGATAATAGTGAATTTTTTTACTACATCAATTGATTATTAACTATATTTAATAATTTTTTAATATATATATATATATATATATATATATATATAATAACAAAGGTGCGTGCATTATTATGTTAAAATTGAATTTGTAAGATTAAACGATAATGTATTTCATGCGTTTTAAAATATTATTTATTTAAAATTATTGAATTTATTGTTTAAAAACAAAATTTGTTAATGATGTTTTACTACTATTTTTAATAATTTTATTGTGTAAACTAAATGAAAATATGAAAACTTAATAGATGACTTGAAATAACTATTAGTTATAAAAAAGATTTAATTGTAAATTTTATCACTCAATTTTTATATATTTTAAAATTTACCACGTAAATTTTATTTTTATAAATTTTATCGCTAAAATTTTTAATTTGTACAAATTTTATCACCGTTGGCATGTAAAAAAAAAATTAAAGCTAAAATAAAACTATATCATTGTTTCACCAAGGTGATGATAAAATATACAAATATAAAAAAATTGAATGGTGGAATTTGTAAAATATTAAAAGTTAAATAATAAAATTTGTTAAAATAAAACTTGAGTAAGAAAATTTATAAAATAATAAAAATTTTGTAGTCAAACTTGCAACTAAGCCTATAAAAAAAAAACTAAAAATATCTTATAACTTTCCCAGGGATAAGAAGACAAAAAAACATCTGAAACAAGAGTAGTAATAATGGATTAAAAAAGAAAATCTATATAAATTTCAGTGAAAAATAATTACAGAGAGAGAATTAATATGGGAAGAAGTAAAATGAGGCCTATCCCTCTGTCAAACACTAAATAGATATTGGACATATCCCATAGTATTACACGTCGTTTTCTGGTGAGAGTTCAATATCCACTGAGTGTTTTTTTTGGCATCATCAGCTCGCTTTTAGCCTCGGACGATGATCATAATGATAATAATAATAATAATGGTTTTTTTTTTTTAAGTTGAATTTCAAAACTCAAAGCTACGAGAGTATATATAAGAGTAAACTTTCTTTGTTTCTTCAGGAAGTGTCAGTGCTTGAATTATAATATCTTGAAACCTTGAATTTTCATGCACGTGAAAGAATTTGTTGTTGCTTCCTCCCAACCAAGTTGTGTTTACAATGCATGTGACAGGAGATGGAAAAGGGAAACTTCTCAGCCATTTCTCCACCCATGTGATCGATGTAATATTAATTTTGAACTAATTAGATGATTGGGTAAGTAATGCAATCAAGAAATGGAGAGAGAAAAGGAATTTCATGGATACATGTATTTTATATTATTGCGGGTGTGTACGTACGATCTCAGGCAACACAAATCCACAGAACTATTATATCATTACTTAATGAATATAACGTCTTCCCAAGTTAATTGTATCATCATGTTATTAAATTACTCAATTTGAATAGCTAAATATGAATCCTCTCTCTTTTCTTCTTTTTCTTTAGCTTGAAATTGTATCTTGCGTGTCTTGCTCAGTCAATATATTATAAAAAGTCTCAAAAGAATATGCAGAGAATAAAGCAAAAAAGAAAAGGGGAGGGGGGGGGGGGGGGGG
>NC_038242.2:6576998-6636496 GCF_000004515.6 Glycine max | reverse complement strand
TGGGGGGGGGGAGGGTTATGTAATTTACCCAAATCTTATTTATAAACAAATGCTCAAGTATATTAAACTAATAAGCGATGCATTATTAGACCGAGACGAAGCTAGGATTGCGGTGGTCACATGACACTCTTCCATGGCCTCATGCACTGCCCACTAGCGAGATGTGATGAGTATATGAATGAATATTGCATATACTATATGTTATGTTACCACCGTCCAATAGTGATTAGTAATTGCTAGGGCACCTCAATCTCAGCACAATGCGTACATAAATAGCACGTATTCACAAGACTCTACATACAAAAAATCTTACAAAGTCATTCTCTACTCACACTACCTTCGTGCATTTATTTAAGGCCATCACCAATGTTAATTTTCTATTCTCCCTTGCCCGGATTGAATTCGGAATATTTTTTTCTCCCTCGTGTAATCTTGATATGATTTCTCATGGATTGATTATGATACATTTTAAAATTGAACAGGAGCGAAATTGCAATAACTGGCATAGCCACTTCTTGCCTTCGGGATGAGGGAGAATAAATTTGTGAATTGAGATTACCTTTTATAATTAATATAAGATAATAGCAAGGTCAGATAAAGATTCTCTGACAAGGCATTTTAATGAAAAATTAAGTCGGCAGTTAACAGGAAAACAATAAAATAACCATCAAACTTTTTTCCCCCTACTAAATTTTGATTAAGATTTTGATTAGATGCTATGTTTGTTACTACTGTGGGATATTTTTATAGTAACCGGCTCCGTAAAAAAATTCCATGTGTCTGGACCTACCCACAAAGGCCCGAACTAATGAAACTATAGGCCTTTAGTTTGGACCATCGCCAGGTTTACTTACCCTAATGTCATCAGAATAAGCAGTAATAATGCTCATAAAAAGATCCAATCCAAAGTGCACTTGAACTAAAGTTAATTAGGTTGGGTTCCGTAATTAAAATTGAACTCTTATCTTCCTAAATCCTAACCTCTTTCTTTAACATTCTCTTTTTAATTTTCTTAACATTTACACTTATATTATAAATTAGAATACATAACTTATAACTTATAGAATGATGCTCTCATTCCCACTTTCATAATTCTATGTTTATACTTTTTTAACAAATATCGAATGCCGCCCAATCTTAACCTTAACTTGTTCAATCTATGATTACAACAAATTTTGGTCTAAAAAATTGGTTTAATCAAAATATTAAATTGGACATAAACCAAATTAAACTTAGTGATAGGCACTGGGGATGCACCTTATATGGTGTGGGGGTAATTGTCCTCACTAGGATTTTTTTTATTTGTTAATATATATATATATATAAAAATTATCCCCATAAAAAATTATATATTGTCCCATTGGATTTTTTTAACCCAAAGCAAAACAAACATAAGATATTTAATACAAAAATTACATGCTCAAGTCCAAACCATTTAGCTCAATTCTCATTATTGTTAAAGTAACATAAAAAAAAGACACATTGTATAGATCACACTATTTCATGTAACATCTAAAAGTAATCCAATAATTATTTATATAAATATCATCTAAATATATAAAGGTAGATTAAATTGTTTTAATTTATTAGATTGTTATATTTTTTGAAAAAAACATTAGTATAAAATATATTCAATCTAATAAAGATAATAAAAATAAAAGATAAAGAAATATTGATTAAACAAATCTCAAAAGATATAATTTCAAATTACATACAATGTTTATATAAGGATAGATAGTTTCTTTTTTCTAGAATCACACAAATAAACAAATACCTTTTCAGAACTTCCATGGCATAATTCTTTTAGGAATGTTTTTCTTTTACTTTGTTTTTTATATAAAGAAATCAAGATTAATGATATTTTAGTGTTGGTTATTTTAATAAAAGTCGTTACATTTCACACACTAAATCCATAACTTATAAGACATGATTGATTACAATGTGAATCATCCCTTATTCCTTCCGATCCTCCCAATTCTCAAAACGGCCAAACACCACTATCTCTCACCCTAAATCACTTTATCACTCACTTACACTTTTTTATTCATTTTTCATAAATCTAATTAGATTTAATTCCTAAACTTATTCAATTACTCACGTTCATGAAATCATGGTGGTCTCACTTATGGATGTGTGTGTTGTGTGCATTATTAGCATTGTGATATTTGCGGAGTTGTGGTTTTTGCGAAATTGCGGCAAGACTTTTTTCAAAAAAATAGTCTTTTACTCTTTTCAAAATTTTAATATAAATTACGAACGAGGCTTAGCATAGTATAGGGGGTTTTCTTTGTAAGCAATATGGAGAGTAACTTTAATTTGTTTTTTCTTTTTACCTTCATTAGCTTTATATATTGTAGTGTGCTAAAAAGTAAAAATGAAGAAATTTTTAAAAAGGGATTCCACAACACCATTAGAGTCATTTTGCATTTGATAAGGAAAATTTAATTTGTTTGGCTAAGTTTTATCCATAAGAATTTTCTTGTGTAAAACTTATGAGACTTGAAAGTCAACTTGAAACTTTTATCAGAGACGTTTGATTTGATAATCGATTTTTAAAGTTAAAAGGGATTGCTGATTTTTCTTAAAAGTTGGTGAAGAAACAAAAATATATTGTGTATTCAATGGTATATTTGCTTGTGAAGTTAGCTTTGATTTTGTTGGTAGCAGCTCTAATAGTTGAAAGATGTTTCTTTGCAATGAATTTCGCGAAGAATAGAATGAAGAATCACATGAGAGATGGATGATTGAATGATTGTTTGATTATATACATAGAGAGAGATATTTTTGGTGGTATTGACAATGAAAAAATCATAAAATATTTTCAAAGTATGAAAATACATAAAGGACAATTGTAATTTGTAGAAACTTAAGTACTTTAGATTTCTTTTATTATGATATTATATATTTTATAGTACCTTGTGATATTTTACTTTTGTGAAAATATTATAAATTATTTCTTACCCTTACTAAGAAAAAATTATGGATTCATTACTAGTGACTAGGGGTGGGTATAAGGACTGGTCTAACCTGTTTAAGGCTTGGCCCACAAATCCCACATTTTAAATGGGCGGGATAAATCTGATTTGTGAAATAAATGAACTTTTTTAAAGTTTGTATTCGGCCCACAAAGCTCGTGGATAAATGGACTGGTCTACGGGCCTAAATTATTTTTAAAAAAATGTAAAATTAGAGCAATTATTAGACCCGGTGATTCAGCATTTCAGCTATTGTGTCGTTGGAAAAATCAATGCACTGTGAGCAGTAAACAACCTTTAGGAGCATTATAATTATAAGAAAACTACCCTTAAAACCCAAAAAATAGATTTGATTTTGTTGCTTTTTATTTGCTTTGGATGTGAGTGCTTAGACTAGTGAAATCCATTGAAGAATTGTTTGTGGGGATTCTTCTCTTGGACCTGAAGACCATGTTCTTGAAGGTTTCCCCTTTCTCTCTCTTTTCAATTGGTGTTTTCTCTCACCTTCAACGAATACGGATAAGTTCGTGAACTTTGCGGATTAAGCCCGCAAAGTCTGCGTACTAAATGGGCTGGAGTTAAAATCCAGGATTACTATGGGGGTTCAAAAACTTAGGTTTATTTGCCACACGGTTCGCTGGCTTAACAGACTTGTCTGTGAATTTGGGTTCGTACACTCACTCTTACTGGTGACAGGTGTAATTTTGAGAACATGATTAGCACTATTCAAAACATAAAAAACTATTGTGCTTAAACGTGATAATATAAATAAAGGAGAATGCCATATATCGAATTAAAAAGTAAGGTTATATATTATTTCTGTCTTTGACCAAACCGCAAAAACAATAAGAAGTTGCTTGAACCTAGTGTTATAAAACCTAATTCACCCCAGCTGGTCGGACCATGCCAATCAGCATCCGGTGATCTAATCGGACTAGTTTCTCTATTGGACCGTTCATGCATGTGACTCGGGATGACCTAGCCAAACTTGACCGGTTTTGCGGAAACTCAACGACCCAACCCGATTTTACAAACTTGTATGCACGCAAAAATGAAAATAAAAATGGACCACCTCATTCTACTCCCCTCCCCGTCGTTGTATCTATGTCTTCACCTATCGGGTGTCCTGTCAGTGTTGATCACAATTATAGATTTGCAAAACAACCTCCAAAAAATCCAAAGCCCAAAACCACAAAGGAAGAGATCAGATTAGAGCATGAAATGAGGATAGAACATAGAGAAACCAGTGATTGATTGGGTGAGATCCTACATGCGACGGTCATGAAGCAACATCCCAAATGTGACTACCACGACCTAGATGCGATGGCGACAACCCACTAGTTGTAGCATCACAAGGTGGAGCTCCAATCGTGGCAAAGGAAAGGTCATAATCACAACGACTTGAACCCACGAGATGTGAAGAGGACAAGATGTTACAACAGTTCTATTGTTAAGCCCAAAGAGTATCATAATAGTCATGCCTATTGTTAGACCCAAGTAAATAAGTAGATTCTAGAAAGCATTTGAATATTTAGTTGTTCATATTGAAACATTTTTAATATATACTTGGTCAAACCGGACCAATTACTAATCCACTAGTTGAACCACTGGTCTACTACCTTGATCAGACTGATTTTGATTGCTTGAACCCATTCCAATTTCCACAAATGAAATCATCAACCCTCTATATTTACAGTATTACTGTTATGGCTGCATTCCATAAATCATAATGGCATTTAAATATGCAGGGCTCCACGTCGATGACCTTCGAACAAAATAATACAGTTCAACTGCATGGGGTAAGTGTTTGCCATGTTCATGTTCAGAAACATTTAATATGCATGCTTAGAGTGTGTTTAGGTAAATAACTTGATCAAACATTTATTTAATAAGTAATTATTATATAACAATTTACGTTATAAATTTGACATGATATTTATTGGGATAAGCTAAAGAAAAATGTCAACAGGCTCTTTCAAAAAAATAATTAAAACACTTATTATTAACTAAAATTTATTAAGAATTAAAACGTTATGTGAGTCTCACTCTTAAAAAAAAATTCACTCGTAATTTTTATGAATTTCAATAAGGAACTTATTATGATAAACTTTTTTTTTGTTTAGATATCTAGCATCGTCTGAGTAATCCATTTAAATCATTTTCATTCATAAGAATCAAACCTTACACTTTACTTGAAAAGAAATGAAGCTTCTTGTAACTTAAACCAACAAGTATTGACCAAAATAAATATAAAAAAAAACTAAAAGGAAACTTATAAAAAGTATAAATTATTATCGTAGACTCAAACAAACTCTTTCAAAGGCCCCTTTAACATTATCTTCAATAATTAGCAAGACCATTCGTCTTCTCATTATTATTATTTTTTAAAAAGAGTATAGGAAAGCAAAGTGGCAACATTTGGCATCATTAGGCATTAAGACAAATATAGTAAAGGCTACGAGGTACGAAGGTGTGAAGGTCTCACATGCTTATGTATCGTTATCATGGAGACATTGTCTCTTTCGTCAAGGCTGTTAACTGAGAACTTGGTGGAGACAATGTCATTGTTTGTCTACACCTCACTTTATTTACCTGCACATATGTCCCCAAAAAAGCATACTCAACATAATTTGGTAACTACTGGATACTTAACAAAGTGACCAGATAGATGCCTTCCCACTACTGAAGTCGGTTCTCATGTATATACATGTATACATGTCTTACCTAAGGAAAATTCAACTCCAAACTACACTTATTATAGATGACAGAAGCAAATGCACAGATTCTACTGCTAACATATTGAGGAACATGCATGAGCAAACATGATGGCGAGGTCAATCAGCATTTTTTTTTATTCACTGAGTGATGTTGGCATAGTTTGATCTCTAAAAACAATTAATACTGGATTGATCAAGCATTTTATAGGAACCATTGCAACAGACACCAGAAGATCAAAAGATTCTCCTGACTATATACCCGTTTCAGTGAATTGTCAAGAAAAAACTTGAAAATAATTAACAGTAGAGCGTCCCGGCAAAGCAAATAAAAGATTCTAATCTGCCAATCAATGGTCTTCAAAATCTCTTATCGCGGTGTGCTGAGACCCATTTCTGAGGAAAATTGAAAACAGGAAAATTACATAAGCACCGGTTTACAACAGGAAAGTTTATTCTAAAATAGAGTGACTAAGCAAAACAAGTGACATTCAACACACATAATCAGTACTCAGTAGCATGGCAAAACTAAAAAGTGACATTCATTAGGGTTCATGAAAAATGAGTATGAATATGTTAAAAGGCTAAATGTAATATACATATAAGCTAGCAACAAGCGGCAATGAATTGAGCTGGAATATATACACTTTAGTGTTGCATCTCTTGCCTCTTGGTTTTACTAGGAAATGGAACCAATGAATTACAAGCACAGCATTGATGTTATATAGGTTGTCTAGTCTGAGAATGCATAGGTAAAGTGTGTACTAAAAAGTGTGGCTCATATTTCAATATTCTGAAGCAAAAGTAAATAAAACAAAACAAAAAAGTGAAAAAACACTATTTCTTTCCCCAACATCCCCTTTTTCCTGCATCCTTCTTTCTTCTCCTGAAAAATGGATTGCAAAAGCAGTTTTGCTGGAGATTCGCATTGACTAGTGATATACCAAAATAGTGCATATAAGCAAAAAGAGTGTATATAAGTAGGGGGTAACTCTTGTCTCATGAGCTAACTCTTGGAGTTGAGTTAGACCCAAACCCAAATTATAAAATGGTAAAAAGCCTATTCTAGTAGTTGTTGTTGAGCCTAATAGGCCACCTAATCGGGCCATGAATGGACCATTTACAAATATCTAGTCTTGCAAACACTCTATAGAATCCTTTGCATGAGAGGGTGTGCATTTTGGAGATTCCACATTGACTAGTAAAATAACCAAAATAGTGTATAAAAGTGGGGGGCAACCCTCACCTCTTGGCTAACTTTCAGATTTGAGTTAGGCTCAAACCCAAATTATAAAACAATTGCATCCTTTATGGTATGCTGTCAGGCTAATAAAACTAGTTTAACCACAAAAATCATGCTGAAAATTGTAATATCAAAAAGTTATTGAACCAGACTATCTCTTTATTAAATTTAGCACGTATCACAAGTCTAACAACAATGCTACTCATAAGTCATAACCAGATTACATAGTAGTCAGTGGCACGCTATAGTGGACTAGAGCATGCCCTGGTTTGCTACAAGATTTACATAGTGGACAGGTTTTTGGTTGCAGGTGTTTCAAGTTTCATCATTCTCTAAAGTGTGTTCTTTTCTACCATTTTGTTTATTCTATAACTTGGGTTTAAATCTTTTAGCATTTGGACACATATAATATAAATTTTTATATCATACCTAATCTCAATGTAGCAGCCATCCCACTATGGCATTTTCAGGGCTTGCCTATTCAATATTGATAACTATACCAGAGTAGATCTCTATATAGTGTGCACAATCAAAAAGTGAAATACATAGGAAGTCTTCATAATGACAGATAGGTGATCATTGATTAAGATAGGTGCTACTCTCACAGAAGTTCTACCCTAGAATATGGATGATAAAAATATATTCATTTATTGATTTCTTAGATAGGAAAAATCAAATCCAATAATGTCAATTAAGGCTCTGATCTTGGCTTAACAATTAACAGTCTATTGTGCCTTATCATTTAGATACAGTTGTACAGATCATGTTCTTATGCAACCTAAGTAATCGGTTCTTGGTCAAATCTGAGAGCAGCAATGAAGGCCTATGGAATGGCAAGTTGGCGGTGAGCATGCATGAATGTTACAATGGATAAATCATTTAATGATCATGAAAAGGCTTTCCGGGTTCCTATGCATTGCCTTCAAAAGCGAGACACTCACAAGCACACACAAACAACTTAGGGAGAGTTAAGTTGCAGGACATGTTTTGCATTGAAAGTTGTGTGAGTATCATTTAATAAGTTTGGAACCCCTTCAACCTTTTTTTTTTTTAACTGCTGGAACCCCTTCAACCTGAAAGCATAATTTTGCTGCTTTTGCATTGAGTAAATGTAAAATCACACTTTATATTAATAAAAATATTCTCTTAACTTAATATTATATTACTATTTTAATAAAATCAAATAAGAAGAGTCATATCTTTTTTAGCAATTACATATCTAAAAGTGATTCTGATCAACACTATCCAAACAACATTCATTATGCCAAAATCACTTTCCAATTTTTTTTTCCAAACATAGTGTGCTTGATTTTAAACAAATGTTTACATGTTTGGTGACTTGGTCTCACATTGAAGAATTGATTGAGTCCAGAATTGATTTTAAGTTGAAACAACTTTAGGTAGCTATTGAATTGGATAAAAAAAATACATTGAATTTTACTACTAACTTGTTTTTAGAATAAAAACACTCAATCATAAATCACTGCACTTCAAAATCAATCTTGCAAAAGGTGAATCAAATAAACATAAATCCATTCACCCGAATCCAGTTTTTAACCAAAATCAAGTTCATATAAAATAAAGT
Organism: Glycine max; assembly: GCF_000004515.6. Lineage (NCBI taxonomy): Eukaryota > Viridiplantae > Streptophyta > Magnoliopsida > Fabales > Fabaceae > Glycine > Glycine max. The sequence goes on along the minus strand of NC_038242.2, from coordinate 6,627,979 downwards.
TAGCACACCCTTAGTGCTTCAACATATTTGGACTATACTGCAAAAAATAATAAAAGAATATCACAAAAGATCATGTGGCGCTAGTCGCTAAATTTCATATTCTTTATTCTCCTCCCATTATCATCTGTTCACAATGACAATGGATAATGAAAAGAGGGGGAAGTTGCAATGAATGCTTACGGAGAGTAAAAGGGTAAAAAAGAATTCGGAGAAATCAAACTCCGGGGTTGGCACTGCAAAGCATACCCTGAGACAGCGACCTCGACCTACTGGAATCAATGCCCAGACAAGATGTGAGGCGCGCTGATGACACCGCCGAGTGAAGGGGAAGCAGAGACTGCAGGCAACCGAGCTCACCACCCACCCACCTGAACGCAAATACACAAAATGAAATGAAATTCAGTTGGGCCCAAGAAAATATGTCACTTTACCCCCGAAACGGACTTGCCTGGCCGTAACGGGTGAACGAGTTTTGAGAAGAAAAGATGAGGGGACGGGCTTCGAGGCCGGTTTGGTGATGGTGGATTTGATTAGGGAGAATGCTGGTTGCGAAACAGATCTATAACGAGAAGCCATTGCAGGTTGCAGCCACCCTACTTCCACACAGTTGAGTTAGGGCTTTCAGTTGAGTTGAGGAAAGGGTTTTGCGAGGGGTTTTGTCTTTTTCACTGTTTCTTTTTTTTTTTTTTAATGAAGAACTAAAATTATGGAATTTGGAAGGGAGAAATGAAAAATAACGTGTCTTTAAATTATTACTATATTCAAATTAATAGTTTTATTTATTTGTTATAAGGATATAATAATTAATTAATTATTATTTTTACTTAAATAATCTATTGATCTCTAAAAATATTATCATTTTTTATTTTAGTTTTTATATAATTCTTATTTCATTTTAATACCCAAATTTTTTTAAAAAAAATACATGGTTACAGTCTTTAGTATGAAACCAAAATTTCATCAAATAAAAAAGTAAAATATAAAATTTTGAGGAGGTAACACCTTAATTAAAATATATAAAAAAATTAAAAAAAATCATGAGAGACTTGTTAAATTAAAAGTAAAATCCACAAAAATATTTTTTTTTGATAAATTTAAGGGGATCAATAATAGAGAATGTTTTACTAGCAATTTATTAAGTATTTAATAAAAATTAAAATAAAAGATGTGATAATTTCAATTACTAATAATTTATTTAAATCCTTTTTTATTCTTTTACTTGCAAACTGTATAATAAAGGATTATTTCTTTTCTTTTCAACAAAACTAAGGTTGTGAAATTAAGTTTACTCTTTTTTTTTTTTTACAGTAAGTTTAATCCGTTTAACAGTTAAAATGTAGAGTAGGTTAATTTAATTGAATTTTAGTTCAGTTGACCTGATTTAAAATTTAGCTACCTCAAAGTTAAGAAGTTCGTCGGCCTGGTTGTTCTTCTAAAAAAACAATTTAATCTATTAGTAAAATTTAAAAATACATATTAGGCCGGGCTTTAAGTTTGAGTTTAACAAAAATTGTGAATGAAACGGACATTAACACATTTGGTCTTGAATGTAGACTTTTGATCTATTGAGACAAGCCCTTTTAGTCCATAAAAATATGAGATTCATTTTTTTAATGTGTATTGGTGGACTTAGCCATTAAGCTTGGTAAACTATTCTTCCATGGGAGTATGGGACTCGCATGCTTTTCTTTTCTTCCTTCGCGTGTCAAATGCTGGACCATTCCTTCCATTATTTACAGTATCAAACAATGTTAGTTCAGAGGCTAAAATTTCATACATTTCTCATTGCATTTCGAAAAATCCAATCCGAATTGGACTTTTTGAAATCTAATGAAAAGTGTAAGAAGCAATAGTTGGAGTGCACGAAGAAACTCCCTAGTTCACAATAGGTTAACTTGAATGAACCAAGTGCATATTTAGATTGTAGTCGAAATAATTGTCACGACACATGTTATAATACAGGTTTAACGGATAAAAGTAAAAACAATTTTACCTCAGAAGTCATTTTTCACCTTGTTTTCAAGCATGCTCAAAGTCAGTCTACTCTGATAACCATTGTCATAATCTCTCCCCTTCTCTTATTTTGAATCACACAACCAATTGGGACATTGATAAAAAAAGATAATGAACTTCCTGCCTTATAAGGAAAGATAGTTTACCAACCGATCCAAATATATAAATAAATAAAAGTCTTCAGTTCATTCCCGAGCCGCTAGACAGGATGCTGAAAACCCATACAATTAGAGGTATAAAACAGGAAAGGGATCTGATTAAGAATTAGTCCTATTTAACACTACGAATTATAGAACCACCATAGCCATGTTGCATAGGCCACAATAAGGATAAGGAATCAGACAATGCCGGATAACGCGTTAGAACACAGACCAAGTGGCAACAAGCTCGGGTGATTTATCATATTAATGCTGTCAAAGCAGGGGCAATCTCCCTGTCACTGAATCCACAGAAGATTTTGGTCCTGACATAAATTCAGTAATATGTAGCCATTCAATCAGAAAACAGCAGATTATTTCTCAAGACAAAAGCTGTCAAGAAAGGAAGCAACTTTCAAAAACATCACCATCAAATCCACAAGTGTGTAACATCCAATGGTTCAATTAATTGTGAATGTATTTAGATTTTCTTGCACATGCTTTTGGTCATACATTACATTACATATTACATACAACATACAAGCAACAGGAAGCTTACCAGGTCCAACAGCAAGAACGGTCTTTGATCCTGCCGAAACCTGAAGACATAAAAGCCTTATCAATGATACTAACATACACCAACAATGAGAGGGTGTGAGGAGATGAAAGCCAACCCTTCAACACTGATGCATTCCTAAGAAGTTACTATTAACAACTTCACAATGAGTGTGTTACTAAGTACCAGCTCTATGCTAGATTTTTAAGGTGGTATTGTTCTTTATTTTTAGTCATACATGAAGTATTACCTGTGTTCGTCCAGCATCAGCAACAACAAAAGTAGGAAGGCCAATACTCTCGGCTGCTTCCGCTAGTTTATTCCTGATCAAAAGTCAAGTCATCAATGTAGGGCTTGCTCTTCTGAACAATAAGTGGAATTAGAGTATCCAGAATAAAATCATCTGCTTACATTTCTTGTTGATTCCTGCAAGTCACAACAATTTTGGGCTGGCCACACTGTTCCCATCTTCTCAAAAGATACCGATCACTGCAAAAGTACGCAGTGGTAGTGGGTTTTATTACGCAAAAAAGGATAACAAACAAGGAATAATGCATTGCCTGAATGAACTTTACTATTAATTATATAATAGCATGGAAATGGAGTATAGAAAAATCACTATTTTAATGTTTAATATGAAGCTTTTTAAAACTAAACAAGTAAAGTTCCCATTAGCCTTTGCTTTAGAGGTAAAGTTATTTCCTTCAGCATAACCAACTCTACCATATGCTAAATGTGTGAACAAGTCCTCCAAACCTCCCCACACCCCGTCAGAAAAAACTTACAACCAAGTCACCCCAGTACTGGATTATGTAAAATCATAACCAAAATGGCCATCATACAAAGCCTACAAAAATTGGCTTGAAACTTGCAAGTTTAACAACATGAAGCAATCTTTTAAGCCATTATGTTAAGCTATTTGTGGTCTTGTATTTTCACGAAGGAGATGCTGGTGGGTGGATTGGCAGGAGGGCCACCAATACAGAACTAGAAGACATCTAAATGCTCTGAAATGGACACTTATCAGAACAAAAGTACCTTTGCATTAATTCAGCGTACATGCCAGTGGCAGCATCTGCAACAAAACGTGAATTAAAGGCAAAAACTAATAAGAAAAAAAGATGGGAAGAGGGAATAAAAAGGAAGTCTGCAATGGGTGGAAAGAGATCCTTGACAAATTTGAGATAAATAACAGTTCAAAAATCAACAATAGTTTCATATCTTACGAGCACATTGGGATGCAATCTTTCCAGATTTCATCTTTAGGTCTTGCCTAACGACCAGAACCTGACACAAAACAGTTAATTATTGAAATTGGAATTTTCTATACATATAATGGAAGATGTTCCTCACAATTAAAATGAAAACATATTAATCTATTTAACCTGCCGGTAATATTTCTGAAACAGGAGAGGAGTTCAATTAAACTAATTATTGAATAATTACAAGCATGGTTACAGAAAGTTTTTGGATATTGACTGCTTCAGATTACTTAAAAAAAAGTTATAAACTCATTCCTGGGTTTTGTTTAGTGATATCTGTTCTAACTTTCTAAGCTTCAAATAACATTCTGTTTCCTTAACAGTTCATTTGATTGAAACAATGCAGGGAAGACTGTTGAGATGTATATTGCATAAACTTAATAATCAGACAAGTCCATCAGGAAAACTTCCTTTCTAATTGAGAAATTACAGATTGACAGTAAAAGCACCACTACAATCCTGTATGCCTTCCGTCAAACTAGAATGATTTGTTCACATAGTGCACCTTTGGTTTTGCATCGAGTTATCCAAAATTATGTTGAAATACAATCTATCGCGATTGAGTAAAAGTTCACATGTTTGGTCTCATGCTAAAGAATTGATTGAGCCCATAATGGATTTTGAGTTTAAACAAGTTTAGTAGCTTTTACATTGGATAAAAATCTTAAATTGAGTTTTATTACTAACTTGCTTTTATATAAAAACACTCAAAACATAAATCACTTTACTTCAAATTAAGTGCGTGTTGGTTTGGCGTTGGAGAATTGATTCTGGGTCTAGAATTGATTTTGGATACATTTTTTCATGTTTAGTTTCATGTTGGAGAAGAATTCAGAATTGATTCTGGGTTGAATCAACTTTGAGTAGCTTCTGCGTTGGATCCAAAATTTTGTACTGAATTCTACTCCTAACTTGATTTTATGATAAAACATTCAAACATAAATCACATGACTTCAAAATCAATTTTAACCAAAATCAATTTTACAAAATAAATTCCATTCAAAATCAATTTTGCCAACACCCATCTAAACACACTAAATTTAACCAGAATCAATTTCATTCAAAATTAATTTTGCAAATGTCCAACAATTGTACAAATAGTCAACTACAACAGAATAACAGGCATGGAATAACCATTGACAGGTGAAGCTTTCATAATATGAGAGACTGATAAATATAATGAAATGAAGTAATCAACAAACCATTTTAAGTTCTTGATCAGCATTGCTTGAGACTGAGATTTGCTGTTGTTGAGGTCTGGCAGATGAGCAAATTTTCTTGGACAAGTGATTTCTACCGGGCTTTGATAAATCCAACAACAACCCAAAAATGAAACCTATAACAAGCCCTGGAATGAAGTTCTCTGCCTTGAAACTTCCTGCTAACCATTCTCCCTTTTGCTTTTGTTGTTGCTGTGTTAGCATACCAAGTTACAAACAATACCAATGATACTTAGGTACACAAATAGCATATATAAGAGAATTGGCATGGTTCCCAATATAAGGGGTTAAAAGGAATAACTTAAAAGATGCGAATTTTGGACTACCCCTTTTCTGGGAGAGAGGTGCATGGTTATAGAAGAGGATAGTGAAAAATTTTGTATGTCAAATATGCGTTAAAAAAATGAAATTCCCTAAATTATTAAACTATGCGGATATAGTGAAAGAAAGCAATACATGTTTTGCTCAGTTGTTGGAACAAAAAACACAAAAGAAGGGAGGTGAAAGACAAACAAACCTGGTCACGAGATTGATTAGAATTTATGATGGAAGGGAACATTGGAAGGAAGAAGGGACGTGAATGGGGAAAGGTTGAAAATTTGAAGTTGAAGTGCAGTTTTATTAGTGGCAGCACAAAAGGGTAAGTGGATATTGAGAAGATGGAACAAGAACAAGATTACCCGTGGCCGCTTTGAACAGAGCATGCCGCAGTAGAAATTTAGGATTATCTTTCTTTTTAATTTTAAAAAAATTAAGATTAATTACACTTTTGCTAACTTTTTTTTTTAATTTTGTGTATTTTATCATTAAATTATTAATGATTGGAACTTATCTATTTCCTGTATTAGAATTTAATTGTTTTTATATTTTTTCAAATTTTATCATTAATTTATTACAATGGGAACTTTTCTATCTTCTGTATAAAACATATACAAGCATACGGATCTCTAAACCTTTTATTCAGTGGTATTTTTAACTTTTAGGTGTATCTAACAACACCCATATGAAACCAGTTTTTTTAATTGAAATCAAGGAGTAACCAGTACCATTTGATCCATCAAATATGTACTTATTGTTTAGCGGCTACTCTATGAGGTACTAGTATGTAGGAGTACTTTGTTAGAACAAATCTCTTTTAACCTGTGATATTACAAACTACAAAGAAACACAGGTTATTAATAAAATGCGGAAATTACAGATCAAATCATACCTCCAGCCATTGCTATGAAGAGTTTCTTGTTTTGGTTCTTCCAAGCTCTCTCTCTTCCACTCTCTAGATGGTGTATAAGACTGAATTCGAAGGGATGAGCTCAGGGACCAAATTCATGTGCTTATATAGGCATTCTACCATCAAGAATGCATTTATCAGCCATTACCACTCATTATTGGCTGTTACAATTCTTTATTGGCCATTATCATCCATTAACAACCATTCAAAATGGCTTTCAAAACTGATGAGCGTTACAAAATTTCAAAATGTTATGACCATGAATTATTACATTCTCCCACTTGGTCCAAACATTTTGACTTAATGCTCAATCTTCTTAAGAAATGAATATATGAATCATAGTGATAGTTCCTCTTATAACGAGTAATATCATCTATGTATTACAATATACTCAATTTCCCAAGCAGTATACTTAAAGTGGTAATAAAACTTCATGAATAAACCCAATGTTTATTCTTGGTCCAAAACATAATTTTTCTCAAATAAATCAATGTGCACCAAAATATGAGAAAATATCATAATATAAAAGTTTCAATTTTTTACATATATGTATACAATCATAAATTGGAACCAAGTCCCATTCTTTCTACATGATCCTTAAATTTAAACGGTGGCATGCCTTTAGTTAAAGGATCAGCGATCATCAACTCAGTGCTTATATGCTCAATGACCACTTTCTTGTCTTTTACTCTTTCTCTAATGGCTAAGTACTTAATGTCGATGTGCTTACTTCGACTTCCACTTTTGTTATTCTTAGCCATAAAGACAGCAGCTGAGTTATCGCAAAAAATTCTTAAAGGCCTTGAAATAGTATCAATTATCTTCAGCCCAGAAATGAAACTTTTAAGCCATACACCATGTGATGTAGCCTCAAAACAAGAGACAAACTCAGCTTCCATGGTAGAAGTAGCAGTCAAAGACTGCTTAACACTCCTCCATGAAATAGCTCCACCAGCCATCATGAAAATGTACCCAGATGTTGATCTACGAGAGTCAACACAACCAGCAAAGTCTGAGTCTGAATAACCAATCGCATCTAGATTGTCTGTCTGTCTATACATAAGCATGTAATCTTTGGTCCCTTGAAGGTACCTCAACACTTTCTTAGCAGCTCTCCAGTGGTCAATACCTGGATTACTCTGATATCTTCCTAACATTCCAACTGCAAAAGCAATGTCAGGCCTTGTGCATACTTGAGCATACATGAGGCTTCCAACAACTGAAGCATAAGGAATGTTTTTCATTTGTTCCCTCTCAAAGTCATTCTTTGGACATTGGTTCAAATTAAACCTATCACCCTTCACAATGGGAGCAACACTTGGTGAACAATCTTTCATCCGAAATCTCTCTAGAATTTTGTTAATATAGGTTTCCTGTGATAGACCCAAAATACCTCGAGATCTATCTCTATGAATCTTAATGCCGATGACATAAGATGCATCACCCATATCCTTCATGTCAAAATTCTTAGAGAGAAATTGTTTCACCTCATGTAGCAAACCCCGATCATTGGCTGCAAGTAAAATATCATCTACATATAAAACAAGAAAGCATATTTTACTCCCACTAACCTTGTGGTATATGCATTGATCCATGGGGTTTTCATCAAAACCAAATGAAGAAATTATCCCATGAAACTTAAGGTACCACTGACGAGAAGCTTGTTTTAAACCATATATAGATTTATTAAGCTTGCAAACCAAATGCTCACCACTATTAGAGGAGAAACCTTCAGGTTGTTTCATATAAACCTCCTCCTCTAAATCACCATTAAGAAAAGCTGTTTTCACATCCATTTGTTGCAACTCAAGGTCAAAATGAGCAACTAATGCCAAGATTATACGAAGAGAATCTTTCTTAGATACTGGAGAAAAAGTCTCTTTGTAATCTATTCCTTCCTTTTGAGTAAATCCCTTAGCAACAAGTCTTGCCTTGTATCTCTCAATGTTGCCTAATGAATCCTTTTTGGTTTTAAAGACCCATTTACATCCAATGGCCTTCGCCCCATTAGGCAACTCTACAAGGTTCCAAACTTTGTTACTCTGCATGGAACTCATCTCATCCTTCATGGCATCATACCATAAATTTGACTCTTTACAACTCATGGCTTGATCAAAAGTTTCAGGATCATTTTCAGCTCCAATATTATAGTCAGATTCTTGCAAATATACAATATAATCACTAGGAATAGCTGATTTTCTTACTCTAGTAGACCTCCTTAATGTTGCATCAACATTTTCTTGGGGATCATGTTGTTCAACTGGTTGTTCATCATTTTCATGAATTTGATGATCAACTTGATCTACTAGATTATCAACAACAGTTTGTGGAATGCCAATCATGTGTTGTTCATCATCCCTTTGAACTTGAGGGGTATGAATTACAACCAATCTTTCATTTGACGTGGAAGGTTGAGATTCTATATAATCAATTTCAGAACCTAAGTCCCTCAATTGATCACTCCCACTGATCAAATCATTTTCAATAAATTTGGCATTTCTTGATTCCACAATCCTAGTAATATGATGTGGACAATAAAACCTATAACCTTTAGACCTTTCGGCATATCCAATGAAATACCCACTAATGGTCCTCGGGTCAAGTTTCTTCTCTTGTGGGTTATATATTCTCACCTCAGACGGACAACCCCAAACGCGCATATGTTTCAAACTCGGTTTCCAACCTTTAAATAACTCAAAAGGTGTCTTTGGGACAGCCTTGGTTGGAACACGATTTAATATATACGCTGCCGTCTTTAGTGCTTCAGCCCACAAGGATTTAGGAAGATTGGAGTTGCTAAGCATACTCCGCACCATGTCCAATAATGTTCGGTTCCTTCTTTCTGCCACACCATTCTGATTCGGAGAACCAGGCATAGTGTATTGGGCAACAATCCCATGTTCTTGAAGGAACTTTGCAAAGGGACCAGGTGCTTGTCCATTCTCAGTATACCTGCCATAGTATTCTCCACCTCTATCTGATCTCACTATTTTTATTTGCTTGCCACATTGGTTCTCAACTTCAGCCTTAAAGACTTTGAAGGCATCCAATGCTTCGTATTTGTTATGAAGCAAATAAACATTCATATATCGTGAATAATCATCTATAAAGGTGATAAAATATTTCTGACCATGTGCATCCATATCTGGACAACAAATATCAGTATGAATTATTTCTAATATGCTTGAACTCCTATTAGCACCTTTCTTAGACATGTTGGTCTGCTTACCCTTAATGCAGTCCATACAAGTCTTAAAGTCAGCAAAATCTAGAGTATTGAGTACCCCATCTTTCACTAACCTTTTAATCCTCTCAATGGAGATATGTCCTAATCTCCGGTGCCATAACATAGAGGAATTCTCATTAATATTACACCTTTTAATACCAGTTTGAACATGCATAGAACTATAAGTGGCATTATTTTGTAAACCAAGAAGATAAAGACCATCAGACAATATACCATTCCCAACACATTCAGAATTATAAAATAACTCAAATGATGTGTCTTTGAAATTAAAGGAATATCCAAACGGTACAAGCCTTGAAATAGAAATCAAGTTTCGGGAAAAACTTGGTACATAAAAAGTCCTTTCTAATTTTAAAATAAAGCCACTACTTAAAGTCAAAATGCAAGTTCCAATGGCCTCCACATGTGAGCCTAGCTTATTGCCTGATAAAATGCTTTGCTCACTTCCCACTGGTTTCCTTAGGTTTTGCATACCCTGTAAAGAATTTGCAATATGAATAGTAGATCCAGAATCAATCCACCAGGTGTTAATATTAACACTAACCATATTAGATTCATAACATACTAATGAGATTGATTTACCTTTCTTCTCAAGCCATTTCTGGAATCCGGGGCAATTCTTTTTCATGTGTCCCTTCTTCTTGCAAAAGAAACACTTTGCCACCTTCTTAATATCAGCTTGAGGTGGTATTTTACCATTCCCCTTCTGATAAGCTTGAGACTTAATTGCTTTGTTCTTCCCATAAGCAGTAGTCAGTAGTGCACTCTCACCCATCTCCATTACAAGCCTTTCTTCTTCCTGAACACACATGGTCATTAATTCATTGATAGACCATTTATCTTTATGTGTGTTGTAGGAAATCTTAAATGGCCCATATTCATGCGGAAGGGTGTTCAAAATGAAATGCACTAGGAAGGACTCAGACATATCAACCTCTAGTTTCTTAAGTTGAGCTGAAATATCTCGCATTTTCATGATGTACTCACGCACACCTTTCACACTGGTGAGCCGAAGAGAAGAAAACTTCATGATCAAGGTGCTTGCTAAAGTCTTATCTGAAGTGATGAACTGGTCATCAATGGCCTTAAGCAAGTCTCGGACCTTTTCATGCTGGTCAACAGAACCACGTATCCCAGCCGAGATTTTAGTCTTAATGAACATCACGCTGAGCCGGTTGGATCGTTCCCACCGCTCATATAGCGCAACGTCAGCTGGGCTACTTTCATTTGTGATTGCAGGTGGTTCGTCTTTCCTTATAGCATAATCTATGTCCATCCACCCCAATTGTAAAAGAATTCTCTCCTTCCATATCTTATAGTTATCTCCTTTGAGTTCGGGAACATCACATTGAATATCAGAAAAATTAATAGTTTGAGAAGCTGCAAAATTCAAAGGCTTATGTCAAAATTTGAGGCATACTAATCTTAATTGTATCTTTTACCAATGTAAACATACCATAAAATTGAATCTTGTGACATAAAAATTGCCTGTGGGCTAAATTTTTAATTCAATAAGAAACAATTAAACCTTATGATAGAATAATCAAATTATTTGCTTAATATTCATGCTTTACGGGTACAATATGAAAATAATTTAATTTCTATCGTAAATTTTTACTTTATGATAAAATCGACAAATTATACATATATCATGATGCCTGTGGGTAAATCATGAAAAATAATACGTTATTTTATCCCAATTAATTATACAGATATAATAAAAATTCTTGTGAGATAAAATTCATTATATAAGTATAATTAATTACAATATTATGTCTAATTCCTTATATGATCTTTAACCAACTTAATATATAATTTTAATCAAATATAGATGCTGTGGCTAATCCATAATTAATCAAAATCATAAAGATCACTTAGACATAAAAATTTATTATATGAGAATAAATAGTATTTTGCATTTCAAAATCAAGATACAATATAATTATGAATAAGATTCTCATATAATTTTATAATTGAAATATAATATTATGCATTTGATTTCATATATATATGCATAGAATAAAATGTTCTAGAATATATTCATGCATAAATTAAATCAAAATTCAAAAAACTGTAAAGCACAATGTGTATATAAGGTATTAAAAACGACAACATATCAAAAAAGCCTTACTAGTTTAGTGGTCCGCACATATATTAGTGTTCTCGGAGTCAAGGGTTCGACACCCAGCTAGCACAAAACGTAGGAGTTTTTGTCTTTTTTTTTTTTTTTTTAAACACTGTTCATCATCTTCAACCTTTAGCGGGTCAAACCCGACCCATACGCAGACCCGTTCGTTTTTTCATTCATTCGGACACCATTTTTCACGATTCAAAAGCCAAAATTAAGGAAATCAAACGAAATACAAACGAAATACATATTTCTAATTTTATTTTTTTTTTATTTTTTTTTAAGAAACAAGGCCCTTCATACCATAAACAAAATCAAATCGGAAAATACCGAAAAACGAAAATGGACAAGGCAGAGGCAATTCTTGCTCTGATACCAAATGTTAGAACAAATCTCTTTTAACCTGTGATATTACAAACTACAAAGAAACACAGGTTATTAATAAAATGCGGAAATTACAGATCAAATCATACCTCCAGCCATTGCTATGAAGAGTTTCTTGTTTTGGTTCTTCCAAGCTCTCTCTCTTCCACTCTCTAGATGGTGTATAAGACTGAATTCGAAGGGATGAGCTCAGGGACCAAATTCATGTGCTTATATAGGCATTCTACCATCAAGAATGCATTTATCAGCCATTACCACTCATTATTGGCTGTTACAATTCTTTATTGGCCATTATCATCCATTAACAACCATTCAAAATGGCTTTCAAAACTGATGAGCGTTACAAAATTTCAAAATGTTATGACCATGAATTATTACATACTTATTATTGTTCAATGTGTAAATCTGTAATCCCTTGAAACGTTTACTTTTTATCGATTTGATTTTTTATTTATAGAGATGCTATTTTGAAATTTGAATTGCAACCGTATACGAAACAAATAGTTTTGGTACGAATATTCGAAACAATTTTATAGCAAACAAATCTGAACATAATATAATTTATTTATTTATTGACACAATTTATTAAATACAGTATTAAATGTTAGTTCATATTTTTTTGATGAGTAATGTTAATTCATATGATTCAACTAATTTCTCATTAATAATGGATGTATTATCCGGACTAAGTTGATGATTGACCCTATTCTAAGAACACTGCATTTTGTGTTTAGCATAGGTTTCAAATGCTAATATTTTTTAAACTAGCTCCTCCTATATTTTTTTTATAAATAAAACCTTATTTTTTCAATCTTTTCAACAACCAACTATTTTCATAATAATATACAATGCAATATATTTTTTTATAAAGAATTAAGTGGATTGATGTAATTTATAAGAAGCTTCAAGACTTTTTGATTTTTTTTATAAAAACAAGAAATGATACTCATGGTTCGTTTGATTGGAAAAAAAGAAAATAAAAACCAAAAAAGAATTAAATTTAAATTAAAAGAAAAAAAATTAAACTTTTAATTCTAAAGTCAAATTTTTCTATCACTTTTCTTTTTCCTTATTCTTTATCCATACAAAAGAAAAATACGTAGTAATCCGTATTTCTTTTTTCCTCTCATTTTTTCTTATTCCAAACATAGGGTAATGATTTGGTCATTTAAGAAAAATAGAAATAGTATTAGAGTAAGTTTGAAAATAATAGAGGCGGTTGTCCGTAAATTAGAATTAGAAGTGCTCGATATGGCGCCATTCCCTTCTCCGTCCGAGTGACTCTGTTAAGCGCTTCGCTCTTCCATCGCTACCTGTGGACGCAAAGTTCATGAAAAGTTAGGTTGCAAAAACACAACTAGGTTTCACGTTCAGCGAATATGAGAAAATATGCAAAATATTATATGTTAGGGGAGGCACAACACACCAACCAAACACAACAGCCACTACAGCACCTAGCGTGAACCAGAGACCAAGAAGGAAGATAATTTCACCCAAGCACTTGGAAGATTACGTTTAATGGATTCTGTTAGGAATGACAATGGTTGTTAGGGATTCCTTTTGTCTGATATTTCATGTTGCTATTCCTTGTTCAGCGCTTATATATGTAGCGATCCTTTGTACTAAGGCAGCGGAGAAAAATAATAGAATTCTTTCTTCTCTTCATTCTTTCTCTGAGAGGTTTTTAGAATTGTTCTTGTGATCATAACATTATATACCACCTTCGTTGTTGCTAATAATGGTCCTTTTTTTTTTCCTTTCATTTCGTCTGGTCAAATAAATTAAAGTGTGTGTTTATTGTCATAAACTCAACAATGCTGTTTAAACAACCGGTGGAGAGTGATGCAAGTCACAGAGAACCGAGTCTGAAATCGACGGAGATGTTAAACACTTAAACAAGACAAAAATAGAAGAAGAAAATGTGAAAACATCTTTCATTTATTGCTGCTATTTTGGTTTTAAAACAATTGTTTTAGAAATAGTTTTCAAAACCTTATGGATTTTGGATGATAAATTGATTATTCATCTGTCTAAATTTATTGTAGTAGACAGTTTTTAAAACTAAGAATAGAATCAAACATGTCCTAAGTTTTTTTTTTTAAAAAAAATTCTTGTTTTGTCCGTTCTTATTGTTTTCAGTCTATTGCTTTGTTTTTTAATTTTCATAGTTGATAAATAATCGATTTTGTCTATGTAATTCGTTGACAAATGTATTTTTCACTGAAATAATTGTCAACATGATTATATCTAATTACCAATATATGAACATATTTGTCCTACAATATTTTTTTGACTTTTTGTTTTTCTATTAATGTGTCTCTGAAAGATAAAAATATAGATTTTAATCTTTGAAAGTGTAAAAAGTGTGACCGATATATCCGGACATTAATTTTTATCTATCACCGTTAATAAAATAATCAAGATCAAAGAAGTAAAATATGAAATATATTTATCTTTTATTTATAGTAGATTGTGACTAATTATTATAATTTGTAAAAAATTATAATGATTGATACACTGTTACAATATTTATTTTGAATAATTTTTATTGTGACAAACACATTATGGTTAATAATCAATATTATCGTTATTATTATGTTTGTTAATATATTATTTTAAGTGATTATTGTAATGTTATGTTTGTAACGATAAAAAGTAACCAAAATTTACCCTAAAATGAAACAAAAGTTTGGGTCTAACAAATTAGTCCAATAAAAATATACTGATATTTAGGTTTAACAAAAAATTATTGACATTCTCGTCCAGTAATAATAACTTATTGACATTTTAATCCAATAAAACGCACTTATATTTAAGTCCAAAACAAATTATGGACATTTTTCTCCAATAAAAAATATTGACAGTTTTCTTCCAACAAAAATTAATGACATTTTCATCCAATTTAGTCACGTCAGCCCATTATTTCACTGACAGCAAATTACACCTTCACGAACATATATATATATATATAAGAGAAAGTGCAGTATTGCAATTTTTGGTAGCAAAACTGAAGGATTGTTTTGTCGAAATAATGTCCCTTGAGTAGGGGATTGGGGAACAAAGGGTCGTGATGATATTCTTGATTTTTGGTCTCGCGTATCCCTTTCAGATGTGTATTGTTTTACATGTGTAATTATATGTAATATTTAATTGTGTTGAAGTTTAAAAAACAATGACTGAGCCTGCAGTGGATTGCTTATTAAGTAATCGTATTACCTTAAGTCTTCTAGAATAGCATTTGATACTCCAATCTTCGTGCTAAGTCAGAATTGTTAATCTGCAGTCTCAAATTACATTTCCTTAGCTGTTCTGCCTCACACTCAAGTTACTTTTGCCTTTTTAGTCTTATTTAAATATCTTGATCACTAGCAGCAGATTTGTTGCATTCTTGGTCTTGCAACTTTGGCAACTTTTTGTTTAAGATCCATGATATGCTCCCTGTTCTGGTCAGCTTTCATGTGTAATTTTCTCCTTCGAAAATTTTACTGTTGTTTTTACAGTCTCAAGCTCAGACAGCACTTTTGCACGATCAGCGACTAGGGCCTCTAATCTCCGATTCTCAGACAGTAAGGTCTCAAACCTTCAGACTGATAATCTTTGCCTACGTTACTTATCTCCAATCTATTTGATCTCTATTCTTGATATTAGATATATACTTCATAATGCATTTTTGATCTTTAGTAGCTTTTGCATAAGCCCACTACTCTTCGATAATATTTATGTCATTTTTTATTAGATTATTATGTTATATAGGATTAGGGAAGACATCATGATTGCAGTGATATCCACCAAGAGAGTCTAGGGACGAGGAAGGAAAAAATTCTATCGTGAAATGTTAGACGGTTTTGCTGTTGACTTTATTTATTAGTGCGCAAGTATCTGAATCTGTTCGTATACTTTAACCCAAAGTGCATAAGAACTCCTCATAGCAAGTCAAGATTATGGTAGAAATTTCCAATTTTAAGTACTACTAATCTCGAAACCATTTAATTTTACCATTGCATCCGTGAAGCATGGTACAGTAATTCCTAGTTTGTCATAAAAATATCTCATCCAAAATTCCTAGCGTGTGTAGTGTAAAACATAACCAAAAATAGGTAATAAAGATTTGAATATGATGCAGCAAAAAAAGAAGGAAAATATACCTATTTTCCCCTCCATTCTATTTCCACCTCTCATTATTTTTTCTTTCTCCTTATTTTTCATCATATCATTTGTTACTAGGCACATATGTTTATCATTACTCAAATAACAAAGTGTGCATTTCACGTATGACTTACAGGTTTTTGGGTCTATTGCTAAAGCGTGCTGCATGGTTTACCACCATTCCAGGGACAAAAGGGAAGTTGGCAAGTAAAGGTTTGGAATTGTACACCTTACAAAAGTTCCCCTGGCCCATCATCCATTCTTATTCCTTCACGTGTCCCCCAAAACTACACAAGGAATCCCAGCCACATCCCTCCTACATAACCCTCAACCATCAACATATTCTCCTTATCCTAAATTCTTATTCAACTACCAACTACCACCCCCAACAACAACCTTAATTCCATCCATTTCTATTTGGAACAATGGAATCCCGTGCCTCCAATTCCAATTCTCCATACCATTACCACCACCACCACCCTCGTTTCAAACCAAGCCAACCTATTTCAGACCGAATAGTTCGTGCCCTCCGCCACCGCCTGCGCCTCCTCCACCGTTCTGGCTCCACCTTCTTCATATTAGGCGCCACCGGAAACGTGTACACGGTGACCTTATCCTCCTCACCCTCATGCACCTGCCCTGACCGCACAACCCCATGCAAGCACATTCTATTCGTTTTCATTCGAGTTTTGGGCGTGTCACTCGATGATGTCTGTCTGAGGAGGAGGACCCTTCGTCCCTGCCAGCTCCAACGCCTCCTCGGAGCGCCTACATTGCCGGAGGTGGTGGCGGGGGGCACCCTGAGGCAGAGGTTTCACCAGCTGTTCTTTGGTGGAGGGTCAACAGCAGGGCCAAAGATAGAGATGGAGGAGGGTGCCACTTGCCCGGTTTGCCTTGAGGAAATGGGGAAGGAGCAAAACCTGGTGGCATGTGGAACATGCCGTAACCCTATCCATGAAGAGTGCTTGATAAAGTGGAAGAGAACCAAGGGAAGAAGTGCTAGTTGTGTGATTTGTAGAGCAAGGTGGAGGGATAGGGTGGAGCAAGATGAGTATCTGAACCTGTCTGCTTATGTTGGCGAAGATGATATGGAAGAACCTGATGTCTGCACTTGTTAAGTTTCATGTGCTGAAGAATCAAAATCAAAGTTAACTAAATGTTTCGTATGTGTGTAAAGAAGGGGTCCAGAAACTGTTTACGTTGCAATTAGTCAGAAGACAAAAGAACATTTGTGCTGTCGTCTATGTACGTAGTTGTGTTGCTTGTTTTGTTGCCACATTTATTTGTGGTTCCTTAAACCTTTTACTTTTATCTGCTGCATGAGCGGTGCAACACAAACTTTGTGGAATCACTTGAATGAGCTAGACTTTTATAAACTGAATATAACCGCGCGAATATGCTCATGATTAATCTGCAAGCAGAAAAGTTTCATTCGTGTCGTTTTCTGCAAACAGAAAAAGTTTTCAAAGTTAATTTTATGGCTGTTCGAGGGAGCTGAAGATTTATATACTTTTTGAATAAATAGAATTGATTTCAAGACTAAGACTTGTAAATTTATTAAAATGGACTTTATTTTATCAATTAAATAAGATTATTTTTTTAAAGTTTTTTGAACTATTTTTCATCCCAAAGTAAAATTTAAATATTTCTTCTTTTAAAGTAGATCAAAATCTAAATTTAAAAAATGATTAAATGGCGGCTATTATTGGAAAATAATGTTTTTAATTAGAGTAACAAAACGATATATGGGGTAGAAAAGAGTGAGGTTAGGTTATGCTATAAAGTGGTGTAGAAATGAGAGCGAGGCTAGGTTAGTTTTATAAACGGTTTTTTTGTTTTTTTTTTAACTTTGGCTGATTTTTTAAATCTTAAGATTTAAACTTGACTTATTATCTGATATAAGTTATTTTTCTCATTATAGTAAATTAATAATGTTTTTAAATAGATTAAGCCTGCTTCTAAACATCTTAATAGACATATATGTAAGTTAAAAAGTTCAAGTCTTATAATTCATTTAAGAATTAATAAATAATACTTTTTTAAGGATGAAAATAATTAGGAAACAATTTGGCATAATTAGGATTTTTATATGGAAGTGTGAGTTGTTATCAATTCTTATATTTATTTTTAATTCTTATGGATTAAAAAAATGTCATGCGACATTAAAGATAAAAAATATTGATTTTAAATTTGAGAAGTTAAAAATAAAAATGAAAACTTTTACAGACATTAAAATTAAAATCTATTTATTTTACAATAATAATAAAACTTTTTACCACTAATAATAATAATACCTTTTAAATAAGCTCAATTAAACCCATACTTAATGACTAGAAAAAAGAATGAAAAGTTCTTTCAAAATGCATTTACATGTTTTTTTTTTATAATTTTTAAAATTTTAAACATTAGATTGATTTAAGTCAAATCATTGTTCAATTTGCTTTACGAGACAATTTTCTAGTATACAATTTTTCATATATTCAACAAGCATTTGATAAATTGTGCGCTTATTTTTAAATTCTATAAGACAAAATGAAAAAAGTAATTTAAAATATAAATATCATACATGATTAATTTTTATAAAGTCTTAATTATTATTTTTTATTTATTAAAAAAAATCTTTTATTTTTCCCTTGTCTTGTCTCGTATTGAATTGTGTATTTTACATCACATGTGTTGCAATGGAAGACGCCGTCGCCGGGAAGATAGAGAAGTCCGGCAAATTTGTCTTTGATAAATTTACTATACAAAACATTAATTCCTGTTTGGTTTCATGTTCGCAAGCAAAAAGTTGCATAATAATATTAGCTTTTTTACATCAAATGCAAATTAGACGTGGTTTTTGAACCAAATTGATGCGGATCCAAACATGCAATTAGTTGCTGGTAATATAAAAACAATAAAAAAATGTCCTAATTATTGTTCACCTTGTTACTAAACTTTCATAAGAGTGATTAGTGAATGCATGCATTTAGATTTGTCAAACAGATGTGAAACACCATGAGTATTGGTTATCTAATGTAAACTTAGGCTGATTCATCTGATTTGGATTTGAAGGTCATTCCCCCATCTAATTCTTCAATCTGTGTGTTGAAAGAAGACGGAGCTGTTTGGTGTTGGGGTTACAATTTCTGTATCCTTAATATGCTTGGAGTCCCTCGGTGGATCTCAGTTACAGTCTTACTGGTATTACTTGTTTTGACTTCTAGAAGTTTGTTGAATTTATATTATGTACTAGCATCTGCATCCTTGACTACTGTATGGATGGTCAACTTGGTATTAATGGAGAGGAATCACATGACAATGAATATGCAATTGGAGAAAATTCTCTGGTGCCCTGCTTACAGAACAAGTTTCTTGAATTGCATCCCCCTGATTCTTCTTCAACGGGTGTGTCTGAAGCAGAAAGCAAAACATCACTTAAGTTATAACAGAATTGTATTGATTTTTATTATTAGCCAGGGTAGGGTGACTTCATAATTGATGCTTCCTCACCTGTTCAACTTACTCAGATATGTGCTGTCAAAGCTGGAGGAATGATGTCTCTAGCTATCGATAACTGTGGGACCCTGTGGATGTGAAAGAAGGTGGGTTAGCACTTGTAAGCAGTTTCACTCCAAGTCCAGTTTGGGATTTTCAGGGTCACACTGTTGTCAAGGTTGCATGTGGAAATGAACATGTTGTAGCTCGGGTTAGTGCTGGAGAGGCATACAATGGTGAAGATTTAGTGTGCTACTCTTGGGGTTATAACAGCCGTGGCCAATTAGGCTTGGGGGATCGAGAGAGCAGACTGCATCCGGAAGTTGTTAGAACATTTGATGAGGAGTCCCCTTATGCCTTTCACAATGCTTTGCTCACTCATAAAAAGAAATCTTGTGACAGTAGAAAGCACACGCTGGACTTTTGGCCTTGGGCATGGAACAACACAAAGCGCCTTATTTCCTACACCTGTTAAAGAATTGCCACAAAATGTATCACTTACTTGTGTTGACTGTGGTTTTTTCATACTAGTGTTGTTTCCTCAGATGGTGATGTGTGGTCATGGGGAATGGAGAAGGGTCTTGGCTTATGCCCTGATGCGAGTCGTGCTGGAACAGATTCTGGTGATGCCCTCTCTCCCCGTCTCATGTCATGCAAGCCACAACAGCCTAAATTTCCAGATCCAGTTAAAGTTGCATGTGGGGCTGCACATACTGTTATTGTTGCGCGAGAGGGATATAGAATGTGGTCTTGGGGTAGGGGAAGGAGTGGAGCTCTTGGAGATGGTAAAGGGTTAGATTGTTACACTCCCATGGTCATGCTATGGCCTTCTACGATGGAGGATTTTGAGGAAGAGGAAGTAAAAAGCTCCGGTGAGCAAGATAAGGCTAGAGAAAAGGATACTGAAGTGGCAACAGAAACAGAAGAGAAATTATCCTCAGCATTGAATGAGCTGAGGCTACTTCAAACAAAGCTATCTATAATGGAAAAATATGCTAGTATACTTCATGGTTCTGTTTTTGGAAAACCTTTTGATGAACAAGATATCCCTGTTTCGTTGCGCAATTCAGGTTCATTTGACATTGCAAAAGAATGGGAGGCAGCGGATCAAAGGAAGCTAAGTAGGTTGGAAATGTTTTGCCGTCACATGCTTACTGGAGTGAAAGATGAACTAATGAAGAGAAGGATCAAGGAAATTGTAAAAGAGTGTCTCCAATCTTCAGAGGTGAAAAAATAGTATATCTATAAATAAAAAAACAAAATGCATCCCTTTCTGAACAAAATGATCTCGGATAAAAAACAATGAGCTATTTGATCATTCCATTTTGCACCATTGGTATGCCCATTCATGATTTATTAGTCACTTCATTTGATCATTTTATTTTGCAATCGTTCAATCCGATAGCACATTGTCTGTATTAGAATTCACTCACCTAAACCTCACCTCACTTCCTTTACAAAGTACAATTTTATTACATTCTTAGTTTTCTTATATATTTTTGTAATAAAACGAAAAAAAAAATGCATTATAGAACACATTACATTTTCACTTTTCTCAAACTAGAGAAGACTCAAGAGTATATATTGTGTAATAATTGCTGTCTTCAATTACCTGATCCGCAACACATACTTTTACACTAAAATGTTAGTATTTTTTTCACTTCTAAATTTAATTTAATATCATCCACATTTTTTTTCAAGAAAACTGTTTATTGTACTAATGTCTATAAATTATCAACAAAACTGTGTTTATTTTCCTCTTTCCAAAAATTACTCGATCATGGAGGCATTGATGCGACTATAGCTAATACTTTCATATTTAGATTTTTCCCCCCTTATATTTAAGACAACAGTCAGCAGATCACAAAGCATGGTTGGTGGGTCACTAAAGTAATTTTATTACGTTTGCATCGACTTCAGTTATAGGAAGTACAATAAGAGCAATCAATTATTCCGGCCCCACTAAGATAATGTGTGCCCAGTCTTTGCGTTTTCCATAATCAAGTAGCTAAAGGTGTTTTAGCTGTCCACACATGGCACAACTCAACAATCCCGACCAGAAACTTCGTTAAGAAAAGTCCATAAACCAAACTTGTCTGACTAAGAGGGATATGTATGACATAAAAAAGTGCTGAATTAGCATATGTACAATGTTAAATCTCAGGTTACAATCAACGCCAGCCTTTTCATTCATACTAAGAAATAATTGCAGAAACTCTCAATCAACAAATAGGCTATTATACACTGCCTGCATTTCATACTAGTAAAAGGGGCAACCCAATCCAAAGGAATTTAACAAAAGAATAATGAGAACATAGATGCCATTTTCATACTATATATAGAGAGAGGGAACTCTCAGAAGGTAAAAGGAAAAATTAAGTTAAACACAGAATAAACCACCGTGAGATATCTCTAATCTTCCAATAATTAATGAATCAGAAAGAATATTCAACTACCTTCGCAAATAAGTCAGCCATAATCATGGCCAAGATTTATGCTGCCTCACTTCGGACTTGGAGAACATGCCGGTAGCACTAAGCCTCTGACCAATATTCCCAATGTCTTACAGGACGGCCACATCCTGACGTAAATCTTGCTCAACAATTCACATAAATTACCTGCTGGGCAACGTTGTACTATATACCAACAGAACCAGACAAGTTCAACAGAATGCATCTCCCACTCCCAGTACATTACAGTTTGCCATTCCATTAACTGGTTCTCAAGGTTGTTAAAGTTTCTTGGGGAGATCATATGCCTTTTTCAGAAACTTAGAAGCTGATTCATCATTTCTATAGCACAAAACACGTAACAATGTGTTTGGTTCTGATGGATTCCACTGTCCAGAAGTAGGAGGTAATGGGAGTTTAGACCTGGCAGAGGATTTATATGTCTCCATGGTCAACCGTCTGAACTGCTCAATGAGGGTCTCTGTGTCGGTTCTGAAGAGGGGAAGGATAGACCTTGCAGTAGTTGAAAATTTATCTATTAGTTCAGAAGGCAAGCCATCCCCATTTGCCCAAAACAACTCCTTGAGAAATTTGAAATCATCCTCTATGATCTGAGAGTCCTTCCGGGTAAAAGCACGTGAGGGACCTCCAGCAAGCAATACAAGCAAGAATCCATCAAAGGAAGCTCTCATTATTTCAGTAATAATACGTGTGCGAATTCTTTCATGAACAGTGTCTGAAATGAACATTAACTTCCGCTCAAGTTCCTGAAGACATGGCTCAATTCTTGAAGATGCTGGATCCCCAACATATAAACCATCCCATAAAACCTGGCTTAGATCATGGAAGACAATTCTATATGCTGCAGCCTCACAGAGTTGCTGGATTCCTTCAAGACATGCGGCTGGAGATAGTTCAAACTTCTTTGCTAATCCATTTGAAAAATCTTCTACATGAGCAGACTCAGAGTTCCGTAATAGGGTAATTATTCTTTTTTCCAGAACATCAAATTCACCCAGGATCCATTGTAAAGTATTTATGCGAACACAGAGTTGGGGTATTCCAGAAGAGCTATCCCCATTTGTTGCAACCTGAGGGTTTCTCTTCTGAGGATTTGGAGATTTCTCCTTTTTCTTCCCAAAGCCCTGAAACTTTGAACCAATAGTGCATCTGGTCAATGCTGGCATTGTTGGAAGAAATGTGTTTCGTGATCCTGAATAATAACAAAGAACAGTTATTACAGATGCTATCACAGCTCAAGTGCTCAACTATAAAATTCCAACAAAATTTACCACAGCCAGATTTTGCTTTAATAACATAGTACTGAAGGCATCTGTCAAGACCATTCATTACTTCAGGAAGCAATACAGGATGCATTGGTATTGGAAGCTGAAAGAAAGCATCCAAAGTTTCATTTATAATTCGCAAAACTTCAACAGAAGATGGGGCATATCCTTCCTGATTTGCTTGAGCACTCCAAAGCTAGGGTAGGATATCACAGTAAACCAAGTTAGTTCAAAATAAAGGTTTTTAATTAATGCATATAATCAGAACACATTAAAATAAATCGCATGCATAGTTATGAATATGTTATCACTTATCAATTAAGAGAATCTAATGGTGTAAAGACACACACACACACACAACCTACAAATGTTCAGCAATGTCTTTATGATGTTTGATTATAGGCTATACACTCCTGAGTTTGAGGGTGTGTTTGGGCAAAAAACTTAATTAAGTGCTTATTCAACAAGTTCCTATCGCATGATAGCTTATGCTATAAATTTGGCCATAAAAATTATTGAAATAAACTAAAAAGAGCTTATTTTGATAAACTTCACCTAGAAGCTTATAGCTCTCCTAAGAGAGCTTGTAGGAGTCATAAGTTATTTTCAAAAGCTCATAATCTCCATAAAAGCTCTTCCATACACCTCCTAATTTAATCAAAATACTCATCCGTGACAATCCTTATAGGTAATGAAGTCCCAATGAAAATCATCAACTGGTAACAAAAGAAAAGATAATGAATGCAAACCTCTTGCTGCAGATTTCTGTCGACCCATTCCTTCAGTCTGTCTATTCTAGTCTTAATCCATATTTTCACAAGGTTGGCAATTGCACCTTCAGCCTCGTAAGGAGGCATCTCACGGATAATTGCCTTTCCACCATCTTCACTTTCCACTGAATCCTCAACTGCTATCTGCACAAGGTCTTTCTCCAACTGATCTGCAGCTCTCAAAACTTGAACAGCATCAGGTGTCAATTCTGTGATTCCTGATATGAATTGCTTCAATTCATTTCCATAGCATGCATGAAGGGTGGCCACAGCAAGACCAGCTGCCAAAGGATGCCATCTCTTAAGTATTGGACTGAACACTTGCTTTTCATTGACTGCCAGGCTACCTACATCCTTTGCAAGGATGACAAGGCCAGGAAGAGCATTTGGCTGGTTTTTGGATGCCCTCCTGCTGGAGTCGGCTTTCTCCATTATCTACGCAGCAGAAAAACAAGTATATTTCAGCTCATGCATATCTATATAACAGAGGCAGATCAATGAAGAACATAACATGAAAACTAAAGTCATAACTGTAATTAAGATCACAATCTATTACAATAACCAAACTATCCATTAACCTCTCATGGATATCCAAATTTCCATTCCTTATAAACCTTGTATATTTAATCAGCATTTTGAAAATTATATGTCTAGTTTTCTTACTTAAGTGCAATCACCTAGAATTGTAGATTGTATGCCAATATAATTTCACATTGACTTAATAAGTAAAAAAATGTGCAGGCATTATATTGTCAAACATAACCAACCTGTGAGTTATAAAGAGTTATTTTACAGCCCCCCCAAACAATAAAAAAGAAAAGGAATCAAAATCTCCCTCTTCAACCACTATTGCAATCCCAGTAGATGATAAACCTCGAGTCTAACACCTTTTACTAAATGGAAAAGCCAATGGCAGACAGAAAGAACTTGCCTGGGCAAAAGCAGTACGTAGTGACGACCTGATGTAAGTTTCAATTCTCTCACGTGCCACATTGACTTCATTTCTTCTCCTCCGGCGATACTCATTGGAGATATCCTCAACCAAAATCTTAGCTGCTGCTACCCCTAAAGAGACAATGCCCTGCATGGTTTCAACATTTCCCCGGTCAAAAGTTTCATGATAAGCAAGGAGCCTTTTCTCAGCCCACCCCAATATTGAAGTCAATGTAGAACTCAAAACTTTAGAATATTCTGCATCTTTTGTCGTCTTTGCATCTTTTGCAACTTCCGTCAGCTGGCCATCAGCAGCAGACAGCAGGTCCAAGTCCAGCTGGCCAGTCACAACAAACCGGTGAAACAAGACCCAAGTGAAACAGAGATTATGCAGTGTTTGATTCAACCCAAGGATTGCCCAGGTCTTCTTGATTTGTTCCATTAGCTCATCAAATTCCTCAATAATTGACGACTCATCATTAGCATCAAAGCAGGATTGCAGAAGCATTTCATAAAGCCGAAGATTCAGTGGAATCCCATCCGCCCAGTGGCATGAATCAGCATAAGACCCTTCGTACGACCTATTTGCAAGAGACATAACAGCACTACGAAGAACCTGCATAGACTCGGTATTCTTCCCGGTTTCTATAGGCTTATCCAATGCAGCATGAACAATCTGCCGCAGTCGCTGCGCCGCAGAATTTGACTTATCCAACGGCATATGAGGATGCAAAATCAAACCAGCTTCAAGAACCTTCAAGGTCCTCTTCTGCCAGTCATCATACTCTTGATGATCAGTAAAATCCGAAGCCTTGAGCTGCTGCAACAACTCAAGCGGAACTACCACAGACTCAATCCTTCTTCCAACCTGCAAAAATAAACACTCAATTAAACTTCAACGACACAATATCCATTCATATATTAGAGCAATTCACACACACGCAACAATTAACAGCAAGTTAACGAGCACTTCGTGGAGTTTTGTTATTTAAACACGTGTTAGTTATATTTAGATCAAAGTAACAATCACGTGCGAAATTGAGATAAACCAATAGCAGATCAAAGGAATTTGAACTCTCAGCGACCGCATCAATTGCAGCCGCGTTTATCCGCAATTTCTTGCAATATCAAGGATTGTGACGAAACCTCGAATTTAGAACCTCAGCGAAAAGCTATAAACAAGTAAAACTCAAAGAAAAAAAGTTAGCAGAGCGAGATCAAGCGTCACTCGCAACATGCATTGCAGCGCGTGCGAAAAACGTGAGGAGTGGATTAAGGGAAGAGTGTTAACGACCTGGCCAGCGGAAATCCTGAGCAGCGCGCGTCGGACGCGGGAATCCATGGCTTCGGAAACCCTCATCTGGTTGCGCATGAGTTCGCCGACGGTGAGAGGGCGTTTCGGCTTTCCCTGGCCCGAACCGGAGCCAGGGCTCTTTCTGGAGGCAGAACCTGGGGATTTCAGGCCGAAGGCCTTCTTGACCTTGCTGGCGGCGGTGGAGGTGATGGATCGCTGGAGCGCGGGCGAGTTAGGCGAGTTCTGACTGGGCGAATTGGTGGAGGAGTGGTTGGCAGCGGAACTGAGAGGCTTGCCGGAGGAGGTGCGGCACGCGGCGACGAAGATCTCGTAGGCGGTTAATGCGAGGTCGGAATCGGAGAGGGAGGCGGCGAGCTGGCCGAGCGGAGAGGGGAGGTCGTCGGCGGCGATGACGGCGGAGGGCTTGGGAGGCATTATCGGCGGCGGCGGCGTGGAGTCTCTCTTGGAGTGGCCCAATGAGAGGTCTCTGAAGAGATGAGCCATTGTTGCGTGAGAGAGAAAGAAGAGAAGCAAAGAGAAGAAGAGAGAGTCAAGAGTATGGACTACATACATACACGGTAAAACTGCTGTTGAGATCAGATAGGGACACTGCCTCTTCTTTCTTTCTTTCTCTTTTTACTTTTCTTGCATGCTTTCTTTCTTTTTTATTTTATTACTTCCAAATTGTATTATGCTAAATTAATTTCTCAATTACAATACTAATAGTCAATTATTAGCTTTATATTTTTTTTTATCTCTGACTTTCTACAAAATTTCGGTCTATCTCCTCGCAGAGACCAAATTTGTTCAGATATTTTAGTTGCATGTATTAGTGATGATACACAATCGTCGATTTTTGTTTAAAACGATAATAATAAACGCACTGAATTGTTGGGAGTATTTGATGTAAAAAAAAAACTTGTAATTATTTCTAGTGTAAATATATAAAAAATAGAATTTAATTTTTATATATTTAATTCATAAAAACTACTATTTTAGATAAAATTTTAAAATAATATTATAAATATTAATAATTTTATCATTAATGATAAAAAATAATATATAAAAATTACTTACATTTTTAATACTTTAATTAGATTCTTAAAAATAATATTGTGAAATATAATTCGAACTTACTCTAGCATTTGTCTCTACATTACCTAAAGAGAACTTCCGCTAAACATTGTTACGGCCACAATATATTTTGCACATGGCACATTTAACCACGGATATCTGTGTATATTATTTAATATATTCCGTTATATAATATTTTACCTTTTTTGGTGTGGATATTCCGTTATATATTGTATTTGTTCTCTTTTTTAATGTGAAAAATCTTTTGCTTTTATATATTATTTTTTATTTTACATAAAAAATTTCAATTATTTTATTTCTTCTTTTTGGTAACTTTTACAAGTAAATAATTTATACACCGATAATACAAAGGATTTTTTTTAGAAGAATGTAAAAGACTTTTAAGAAAATAAAATATGCATTATAAAATGTTTTTAAACTATCATTCATAAATATTTTGTAATATATGTTAACTAATTACTAAATTTTATTATAATTAGTAAAAAAAATATATTAAAATAAAATTTTAATTAATTGATAATATAAAAAAAATCAGGCTAACAATTCATACCTATGAAACTCTTTTAATATATCTTCATGAAGAGTTTGTTCCCATGATTTGAATTGTTCATATCCGCGGAACATGCTGTGTTTGCGAATTTACGGTGTAACGATTTAACGCGGGGGGCGGAATTGAATTGAATAGTTGTATTGAAGTTGGGTCAATTTTTTAATATGGTCGCAAGTGGGAATATTAATAAGTGGTTGGAACAAGTAAGAGTATAAACGTCCATTTGAATGACGTCCTCTTCGCCTCTAAGGTCAATTGCCTAATATGGTAAGTGTCAAATTATATATATGTAATTGGATTTTTAATTTTAATAGTATTTGTTTTCCCAGCCTACGTTGTCAAACTTTGGATTTAATTTTATTGTTAAATTAAAATGATGAACGTCGAGATGCAAAGGTAAAGGTGGTAAAAGAAATGCATTAAATTAGAAAATGTTTGGTTGGGAGTCATTGTTTAACACACAAATAAAATTCTCATGATTAAAGTCAATTACTTGAGTAGAGATGACACCCGTATGAGATTGGATGGACTCTATTTGGCCCCTTTTGTCGATCTTCATCACATTTATCTTGATTTTCATTCTTAAACTCTCCACATGTCATTATAAGAGCCTCCATGTATAAGTTTATATGTTTTTTTCTAAAAGAAAAGTTTGTAAGGATTTTTCTAATGCTACTTTACTATATGGATCTTGAGAGGTTGATATCCGGCCTTCAATGTGTTCCCATTCCAATTATTATAAAACAAGATAATCACCGTTAAGATTCTTAAAACAAAAACTTGTCATCCTTAATATAGAAAAATTGCAAGAAAAAAATGGCATTCATGACATACAAATCTTATTTTGATATACTTTATTCATGATTCAGGCTTATTAATCACATTTTTTTACATTGTTTATAATATTTTTCACCTATTCAACTTTAAAAAACTAATAATAAAAATAAGTTTAATTATGGTGAACTATCTCAAAAATAAGACACCCATAAATCACTCTTCTTTACCTATAATAATGAGTTATTTACTTTTTTTAACATGTAACAATAAGTTAATTATTTTTTTTTCAGAAGTTGCCTAACAAATCACTTTATTTTAAATAAAATCAATGAAACTTGAGAAGTATATTTTAGTGTTCTTTTTAATATTGTTGTCTATACTTATTTTTCAAATTTTATTTTAACATGCACTAAAAATATTTTACCGTAAAACAATAATTTTACATTTTTTTCATATTTTTAATTTTTATCTTTAGTCTTTTTCAATAAGTTGATCTAACCTATATATTTACCCAAGTCTAATGTTTACCAAAATAAGTTTATTAGTTTTTCCTAGATATGAGAAAGGAAGAAGAAGAATGATTGGATCTAAAATCTCATTAAAGAAAGAGGTGAGAGACTGAGAGCAGAGAATAAATGATCCTGAAAAACAAATAATTAACATGTTTTTAAATTGTTAAAAAAAGTGAATAAACTATCATTATACATAAAAAAGAATCGGTTCACCGATGACTAGCTTTTAAGAAAGTTAACCGTAGTCTAAATCGATAAAAAAAAATATAAATAGTGAATTGATAAAATATATATTATAATAAGATGAGATAATCCTAAGATAATTTTAAATAGGACAAAACTTATATACATTATCAAATATATTTATTGACGTTATTTTCCGATTAGATTTAAAATTTTACCTCATAAATTTATATGAAATAAATGAACCTATTAAATGTCATCACACATTACCAAAGTAAAGTTTCAAATTTAATTGGAAACAATACCTACAAATCAACAATAATTTTAAATGGGATATGTGGAAACTTTTTTGTACATCGATCGTTTCATATACTGGATATATAACCTTAATTTATTAATGTCTTCTACTTTTCATAAATTTTTAAAGAGATAATTGTGAATGAAGTAAGAGATCATCATACATGAAAGAAGTAAAATTAAAAATTTCAATAAATATTCTTCGAATTTAGAGATGTTTTCTACTTAGTGTAAGGTACTATTCGCTTCTGATTTTTTTTTTCTAAAGAAATATGATATCCTTTTTTCTAATATTAATTAAAAATATTAAAATAAAAATAAATTTATTTGGCATTTTAGAGAGAAAAAATGTTTAATATATTTTATTTAATGAGTAAAATATTGATAAAAAAAGGTGTGAGGTTATAGTTTTGAAAATGCGGGAATTCCAGCAATCTCATGTCACAACTTTATAAAGAATGAATATCTATTTTTATCGTTTAAAAACTATTCAACTCAATTTAGTTGATGAAAAAGAAAATCCTAAAAGTATTTCTTTAATTTTACAAGTAGGATACATTTTTCTTAAAATTAATCAGATGGGAATGGGATTACGTGTTTTTTTGGTGTCGACTAGTAATGAGGCAGTAACGCGTAATAGAAGCGGAAAGTCAAAAGGAACCATCACCCTATCAGCCAGCTATATTTGCCTTTATCCTTTTCTTTCATTCTTCTTCGCATTTATCATTTATTTATTAATTATTGTGAGTTACAGGTTATAACTTCAACATCAAACAACACACGATATGATATGCCAAGTCTAACAACAATATGAATCATAACTTTATGATAGCGAATATTGTGACTTTAACTTTCCATGTCTTTTTCATTATTATGAATATATCATTTGTTTCAAAATATATATTGTCTTAAACACAATTTTTACTTTTAAAAACATTTTTTATTTACCATTTACTATACAAAACATTAATTATTTTAAAAATAATAATATACTCGTTTTTTAAACAAATTAAGATAATAAAATAATGAATTTAAGTATTTAAAAAATACAATTTAATAAGTATTCATTATTAATCTTTATGTTTAAAATTTAAATTAAATGACACATATTTTGAAATAAATTATTGCGTGCAAAGATTTACTGTCATCATATGTAACATCAAAATGTGTTTAGATGTTTAAGTCCAGACGTGTAAATGTTAAGGTAAAATGACTTTAAAATTTAATTTAAAAAATTCTTGAATTATTAAATATACAAATATACAGGTATTAGTCCCTTTTAAATCCTTAAAACTTTTTATGTAGTAATCAAAACGAATCATTAGTGTATCGCATTGCTAAAGAGAATTGAGAATGTTGAATTAACTAATTAAATTTAGTATAGAGGGGGGAGGCTATGATTTTTTTTTTTTTAATTGCCTGGGCAAAGAAACCCCAAACTAAGATTTAATATTATTCAATCAGAAAGTATTACATTAACATCCTCCTTAGAGGAGTTATCAGCGAAAGGAGGAATATAATCATATAATCATAAAAGCATAATTCATATGATAAAGATAGTCCTGCTTTGGCAAAAGAGTCAGCCAAATTATTTGCTTCCCTCATGATGTGTGTATCACCCAGGATTGTTGAAATTTGTGTTTAGTCTTCACAATCTCACTCACAATTTCCTTAAACTGGTCATCATAGTTTGTGTTATATATCCAGTATTTTCACAGCATCAAGGCAATCAGTTTCAACAATCAAATGATTTACCTCTTCTTCCTGAGCCAATTGCAACCCATAAAAAATTGCCCAAAGTTCTGATTTCAGGATAGAACAGGCTCGAATGAATTTACCATCACAACTGAGTTTCTAGAAAGCATTTGCGTCAATAGGAGCATCAACATCTGGAAGTTGGGGTTGGAGTGTACTAAGTAAGTCCTTACTCCTGGAAATATCTTGAATCAAAGCCCTTATATTTGCCACCAAACCAATTGACTCTTATAGAGTACAGCATGTAACCCATCCACTCTAGGAGCCTTGTAGTTTCCCATGGAAAAAAGGGCCTTCTTTATCTCCTCAATTGTAATTTTATCCCCAAAAATTCCCATTTTATGATCTCGAAGTTTTGGGAACACTCCACTAATACAATAGGGGGAATAAGGGGTATCATCAATAAAAAAGATCAGAAAAGAAATCAATTATTAACCTCTCTAAAGCTTCACCATCAGTTATCCAATTGCCATTGAGATCTTGCATAGCCTCATAGGTGCTTTTCCTTCTCACAGCAGTTTCTCCATCAAAGTAACGCGTATTATGGTCACCAAAGGATAACCATTTTGCCCTTGATTTTTGGAACCACAAAATCTCATCTTGTTTTAGGACTTGTTGGGGTTATTCAAACCAAGCTACTTTTTCTGTTTCTTCTCCAAAATGTGATCACCATTAAATCTCATCAAACCAAGCTTCTTTTTTCGCTTAAAGATATGGCCAAATACATTTTTGTTCCATTTACGAAGGGTATCTTGCAGGTTAACAATGCGTGCATTCCACTCTTCTTCATCCTTCCAGACCCCTTGAATTAGTGGTTTGAAATCATCATGCATCATCCAAGAGGCAACAAACCGGAAGGGACGTCTACTTTTATTTTCTAGCTCCCCTCTTGTGCGTCATTTTTTATGAGAATAGCCCTATGATCATACTTAAAAAAGGGCAAATGCAAGACGAGAGCATTCTGGAACCGGATCCTCCAAGCTAAATTTATTAGAACACGATCAAGACGTTTTAGTGAATTCCCTCTCTTCCATGTGTAAGTTGGACCTTGAAACCCCGCATCAATAAGCTCCGTTTCTGAGATCATCTCCTGAAAGCTAGTCTTGAGCACCCCTCCAAGAGGGATTGCTGGAACCACCACTTTGATCATGGTATTGGAGAATAGTATTGAAATCTCCAATGACTGGCCAAGGTCCTCTAACAGATTCAGCAATAGAAATTAAAGACTCCCACAACATTTTTCTATTCTGGTACTTATTTAGGACTGCCATAAACTGCCGAAAGGAACCAAGCAGGTTGATTTTTCCATCCCACTTTCATATGCACGCATTGATGGTCATTTTGAAGAATATCTACTTTCCACTGAATTCCATAAACACCAAATCCCTCCGGATTGGCCACACCCCCTCCTGAATGAAATGGCTATCAAGCCCCCACCTGGAAATAATCATTTTAGTCGAGTCTCCATAAGAAAAATTAGGGAATTCTCATATTTATTACAAATATCCTTTATAAGGGCTCTAAAACCCCTCGAACAAGTCCCACGACAGTTTTAGGCTAAAACATTCATAAAAACAATTAGTTGAGGTTGGTCTTTCAAAGACCATCGTCACTGTCCTTGACCACAACTGGGTCATTTGTACTTTCATCATGAAGTTTTCCAATTTTGCTCGTTTTTGTTTGCTTTTGATTGTGGGCAAATTCAGCAGCATCTTCGTCCATGTGGCACACAAAGCATAGTTACGTCATTTGAGTTACTACTAGTAGCATGAAATTTCACCAAGTGTAAACTCTCATCATATGAACCTTTATCTTTTTTATTCTTCGCAGGAGCACTCGAAACAAAATTTCCAACCAATTCCTTTCCAATTTGATCTTTATGTTTAATCACAGGTTGACCTTGCTTTTTGAAATTAGTTTTTACACCCAGGCGTTCTTCTCCCGATTTTCCTCCCTGCGGGTTCTTGCCCACATGCATGTTTCGGGTCACTTTGAGCCACCTGGGTGGGGTGTTTCGAGGTACCTGGAACTTTCTTTGCCATATCTTTCTGATTATTCTTCACAGAATTTTCGTTGGGCCCTCCACGCTTACTTGCATTTGCACCATTATTTCCAGAATTTGGTCTATCTTTAGTGGATATTTGGTTACCTTAGGTATCACCGTTGATTGTATTAACTGTTTGATCACCCATTGTCAGAGCATTAAAACGGGATCTGATAAACCCTCCTAGGTTTATGGAGCTACCTTCTTTATTAGCTATATTTCCGTTATTACCTCTCTTTTCATTCACAGGGTATATATATATATATATATATATATATATATATATATATATATATATATATATATATATATACACAAATAAACATATAAGTACTAACATAATTTAATTTATATAAAAAAATGGATACATACGTACACGTACATCATTAGTACAATATATCATTGTATAAACTTATAATATCTCTACGTAAATGGATACATATTCTTAAACTTTTTTTAATACAACTTATGCAAGAAAGAATTTGGAAGGGCCAAACAATTTTCTCAAAGAGTTTTCTATATAAAAGGACAGAAGTATATATAGTTTTCTTTTATGTTGATGATGTTCTTGTTCTAGTTAACTCTTATTAATTAACGTTAATAGTATTTAACAAACAAGACAAAAAATAATTACAGAACTAGTTAAAATGTATTGTAAACGGGATAAAGATATGACACCATATAATTTGGTTGAATGTTGTCTGTATTTTAAGAACAAACAAGGAAGGAAAGTTACAGGTTATTAACAATGGGACCTGTGAACGAAGAAATACGCGTAATATATAAAGACAGCAAAGCATCACGTGATTTTTTTTTTCGAAACTACTATGAGAAAGATAATAAGAAGATATATATTAAAGTCCGAAGTTAGAGGCAAAGACAAAAAATCAAAAGATGTTAAACCATACAATGTGCCGTTAATTCCCAGAACACGTGTCTGGAGGGACCTTAATTTCAATTTCATGTGGCCATTCATCTCTATCTCTTTAATATCTATTCCGATGTTTACTCCTTTGTCTATGTAGGAATTTCTGAGTTAATATGAATCAACACCATAGGTGTTGATGGTTCTGAATAGAAGCATATGAATATGCATAACTGGCACAAAATCTTATTGGCTATTTTTAACTACTGCATCATTGTTTGCTTCAACATGCCCAACCACCAGCTGCCAATCAACTTAAACACTATTTAAAAATATTAATAATATTTTGTTGTTTTTGCCCCCCATGGACCATGTTATGAATATCAACTACTTTATTAGCTGACTAGAATATTTAATAGCCAAAACACGCATGCTTATAGGAAACGAGTATGATTTTTTGTAATTTCATAAAACAAATACTGTAATGGTTTTGTTTTGCCAACTATATGCGGAAGGGGAAACGAAAATTATCAACTCTTAAATGTTTCATTTAAATTAAGTGATTAAAAAATTATTAAATATAATCGTTATGAAACGTAGAAATACACAAATAAATGAATAAAAAAAACCGGCCTTTATTACTCACACCCCTTTGATTCATATTACGCGTATTTCTTCTTAATTAAACATAGAAATACGTGAATATGTAGAACAAAAAACCATGTGGCCTTTGTTACTCACACCCCTTTTCTCTATTTTTGCTTCCTATTTTATTTATATTTTTTCTTATAAAAATATCCTTAACAAAAACAAGCTTTCATTGTACTTCTTTTTTACAAAACAAAAATTTAATTCTGTCAAATTGGTGAAAAACGAAACGAAAAGTCATAATGGGGTGAGAGGGAAGAGAAATGGGTTAAAAAAGAGGGAGAGTGGGTGAAGAAAAAGGTAGAATAAGAAATACAAAGAAAACAAAATTTGGGGAGTGAGAAGCGAAAAAATGGGGTTGAGAACAAGGCCCAAATCATAATGTGAAAGTTCAGAAAAAGAAACTGTATATATGAATGGCTGTTGCTAGGTGTTCATTGAACTTACAAAAATGTCCTTCGTTTAAAAATCAAAAGTTAATAAATTTAAAAAAAAAAAAACGTTTCTTCTTCCGCGCTCCTTCCTCGTCTCTACACCCAACAGTTTTCTCCCCTTCTTCGCCTTCTTCATTGTTGTTTCTTGGTTTGTAGTCTTCTCCCTCCCGCGGTTTGTGTTCTTCATTGATCTTCTTCCCAACAGTCTTCTCGCCGGCCGGCACAAGCTTTGGTTATCCATTTTTGTTCGGTCCCTTCGTCTTCTTCATTGGCTTTCTGTGAGCGTTTCTTCCGCCATCGAAGTTAGTGTTCTAACCCCATTGGCTTTGGTTATCTGTTTGAATCGCGTAAATGGCCTTAGGATAGACGACATTGTTGTTGTTTGGTGTTGGATGTTGGAGGTTGAAGATGAAGTTCTTTCGCGCGTGTGTTAGGGGACGAAAATGGAGTCTGCGGAAGAAGGTGAAGAAAGTTCTTTTGTAGTTCTTCTGCAGTTGACAGTGACGGAAGAATTCTTCCGTGGGACTCCACGAAAGAACCTTCTTCTGCTGGGTGCCCCTAACAAATCCCTATATGAATTGTTTGGATTGGGAGGCTAAGTGGATAATCTATGTTCATTAGTTTATTTAATGACCAAAATACCCATATATGTAAGTTATGTTTTATATTTTGAATAAATGATTTTTTTACTGATTTAAATAAATGAAACGTATAGTTAAATATTAGTCGCTAATCATTAAAAGATACACATTCTTTTCTAATAATTAAGATAAATTATAATTTTGATGTCTTTAATTTTTTAAATTCGTGATTTTAACCTCTTTAATTTTAATCATAATATTTAATTTTTTTAATTTTAAAAATTGATAATTTTTGTTCATGTGTTTAATCATTAACTGATAATTATAATTAGTATAATTAATAGGTTAATTATAGACTTTTTTTTAATGAAAGTTAATTATAAATTAATTAAAATCCATTAATTATAATTATTTTTTCTTTATTGATCAATGCTCTATAGACGTTGAAGTGTTGAAGTATAGAAGAGAAATAGAGTATGTTGAAGTTATGTGGAAGAGTGTAATGTTAAGAGTTAACATATAATAAATCGCGTCATCCTGCGTGTGTATTGTTTGAGTCGGAGGAATAAAACAATGAGAGCACTGCTTCTGCTTCAGCTTCAGGCTTTGACAAGTCGGGTTTCACTTTCCTCCTCCACCTTTGTTCGCGGCAAAAGCTTGTGGTTCGATGCAAATAGAGATAATTCCCAAGTGAGAAGGATATGGTCTTCCACCCCTGTTTGTATGGGCCGCCGTTCCAGCAAGATTGCTGGGAGAAAGGTTTATGCATGCTACCTGTTTGATCAAATTCCTCTGAAAAACTTCTATTTACAATGATTGATTCTTATTAAAGATGACTACAGGGTGCCCAAGATGCAAAGAAAGCAAAACTATACTCAAGGATAGGAAAGGAAGTCGTGTCTGCGTAAGTCCTTCATCAACTAACCCCCCATGCCTTTTATGTTGCATCACTTTTATTAATGCAG
Organism: Glycine max; assembly: GCF_000004515.6. Lineage (NCBI taxonomy): Eukaryota > Viridiplantae > Streptophyta > Magnoliopsida > Fabales > Fabaceae > Glycine > Glycine max. The sequence goes on along the minus strand of NC_038242.2, from coordinate 6,590,739 downwards.
CCAATGCCCAGGATTTAATGATGTGAAATAGTTAACCAGATAATCCCTTATCTTTTTTTTTTTTGGTTTTTCTTTACTTTGCTGCAAGTGGAATTGATGCCTGATTTTCCTGAATTTGACCACAATCTATTCTGTAATTCATGTTGGTTCGAATTAGTGGAGTTTGTTACTGTCTCGTTTTCCGTTATTGGTTAAGAAACCATATTGTGCATGACTTTCATCATGCTGAATGACAGTGTAAAGCGAGGTGGTCCAAATGTAACATCCAACTCAGTTTTGGCTGCTGTACTTGAGAAAGCCAAGGAGCTTGATGTGCCTAAAGATATTGTTGAGCGCAATATGAAGAGAGCTTCTGAGAAAGGACAAGAGGCTTATATCGAGAAAGTCTATGAGGTTGGTAGAACATTACTCTTGATTTGATTGCCTTGGGGAAAAAGATAAGTCTGGGACAGGTATTTTTGGGTCCAGTTTTGGGGCTAGGTAAGTATAGTATGCACCTCGCCTTGTAAGTTGAAACCAAATGTATAATATATACTACTTAAGCATTATGTTGTTTGCTCAAGGACTTTATTTTTGTTTAACCATAATGAGCATGTTTGGATGGGATTTCAAGATGGTGCTTGCACTCTAGAACTTCATCCTGGGCAGTGGGCATATTTGGATCATCTCCTTTTTCTTAAGAACATGACAGTGCATTGTTTTGAGAGAAGTAGCTTCTTGTGTAGATGCACACCATTACAAGGAGTTCACTAATCTTACACAGAAGTAGCTTCTTTTTCCTCTCTGGTAAGATGGCACTGTCATGCTCTTAAGGTAAAGGAAAGAAACCAAATCCATTTTGGATAATTGCATATTACAAATAAATAACATTCAGTTTCCATTGCCATAATAGATTCGGGTTCCTTAACATCTCAAATATCTGTTTGGGCAGAAGTAAATTATTAGTTTTGTCCAAATGGATGTTTGGGCAAAATCAGTTTATAACCCATCCTCACTTTTAATATCTAAGAGATATTATGAAATAAAATCTTTACTTTTCCTTTTTTTTTCTTAAAAAAAAGCTACTAAAAAAACTTCTAGGTTCCTAGATGGGGTTGGACTCGACCCAGCCATGTGGGAATGAGTCAGTTTTTTGTTTGGACCCATCCTTGGGTACTAAATACCTTCAACTCTACCAATCTTTTGGTGGATTAAATTTTTTGGAATTTTGTTCCTGGACCTGGAATATTATTTTAACTAATATCCTTCAACATTTACCCTTCAGGTTTATGGTTATGGAGGAGTTAGTATGGTAGTTGAGGTATCAACTGACAAGATACATCGTTCTGTGGCAAAGATTAGAGAAGTGATAAAGGACTATGGAGGAAAGATGGCAGATTCTGGATCTGTGACATTTAAGTTTAAACGTGTTCGGGTAGTAAATATTAAAGCCACTAATGCTGACAAAGATCAGCTGCTTGCCATTGCTTTAGATGCTGGAGCTGAGGATGTAATTGATCCTCCAACTTATGAAGATGACACTGAAGAGGATAGGTCAGACAGTTAATGTTCTGCTATTCATTTTATTGTGTTTCTAAGTTACAATCAAATTTCCGGTCTTCATAGGAAAAAATGTGTGACCATTTGTATTCTTGTCTCTATGCTCTGTCTACAAGATAATAGGTCCGGGGCATTTGCTTAGTCTTGGTGGGGCAAACGTGAAACAAGCAATAATGAAATTATCCATTTGACTCGTCAAATCCTTTTTCTTTTACCAGTTATTGAAGAATAGATTGGCTAGTCTGAGTAAAATCATTACTTTAGATAATGTAGCTGACTTTGAGAGGTCGGTGGTACAATCTTAGATTGATAATTGGGGTCAACAATCAACAATTCAAAATCCATGGATGGAACACATTATCCACAACAGAATGCCCCAACGCCAACTCAAGCGTTATAATACCTTCTTGATTTGAGTAATGAGCTCAATGGATAATGGTGGAAATTGATTATCTGCATTGAAACCCAAGCTTCTAATATTTAAAACAAAGACTTCTCTATTGCCTGTGGTCATTTTCCGACTGCCATCTGCCGCAATTCTCATCTTACAATTATGACGGCTGGCATGGGATAAAGGAATTTCTGGTCTCTCTTATTTAATATTTAAATAATATGTTTTTGAAATTAAAGAAAATGTCAGCTATTTAAATAGATATTTATTGTTTGTTCAAATTTTCTAAATTCTGGCAAGCAAAATCAATTGAGTAATAGCTACTTACAAATTAACAGATATATTTATAAAAAATCAATTTTTTTAGGACTTATTGGATATAAGTGTATCAAATCTTACATTGGTGTGAAATTGATTGACTGCCCAGATTTGCTAACTCCATTGTGTGATCTGTATTCTGTAATATGGTTGCTTGATCTCGTAGTCTCTCACACTTAAATTAGTCTACGTACTTGGTAGCTTTGATAGGTGTAATAATGACTGAAATAAGTTCCAATCTCTGGTGTTCTGTTTATTTACACCTTTACAACAAGGAGAGGAGAGCATAAAATTGTAGCTTGCCTACTAGAATTCATTTTGTTTCATTTTGTCAGGTATTATAAAATTGTAGGTTCTTCAGAGAACTATTCATCTATACTATCTAAGCTGCGAGAGGAGGGCATAGATTTTGAGCCTGATAATGGTTCCGAGCTTCTCCCAAATACCCCGGTTGAGGTTTGTTTCTATTGGCTATTGTATATGCTATTTCATTTCTTGGATTTTCATTTCTCTTTTCTTACTTCTCCTTTTGGATTCATATAGCATACAAATGTTGACAAACAAACAATCCTAAAAGTGTAAGTTTAGTCTGTGATGTGGCCTTTTCCTGACTCTCTGTTCTGTTCTTCTGCCTGTATTGCACTTTTAGAATTTTCCATTGGCAGACAAATTTTTCCTGTTTAGGGAAGCTGTCTTGGATACTATAAATATTATTTCTAAACTGTTGTTTTCCTGATTTACATGTTACAAAATCTCCCCTATTATATTTGGATTTGACTCTTTTAAAGTAAGCGAAGGTAAAGTACATAATCTCAGTCATCAATGAGAAAATCAACTGTTGATATTTCAACACATGCATGATTTGTTATGCATCAACATGTGCACGTAACATTGACTGTTGATTTTTTCATCAATGATTAAGATTAGTTATTTTACTTTACCCTTTAAAGCGAGTTGTTCACTTTGGAGAGCCAGATCCATTATTTTTATCGTAGGCCTTCATTTTCAATTTCTTGGGATAGAGGGAAGAAAATATTAAAATATTACAAATAAAAATTAAGGAGGAAATTTTAAATTCTTTACATTCATCTCCCCTACCCCAACTTTTCTTCTCTTCATTCATTATTTCTTCTGCGTAAGTTTTAGAATTCATTACTTGTATCCTTGAACTCTTGTTGTGAATAGACAAATCTCAAGGCAATTAAATGCAACCTCAAACCCTCTTCATACTTTGTAAGGAATTAAGGATGAGACTGTTCATCCCATCGGCTGTTTGAGCATGTCTTTGTTGTATATTGATAATGATTATAATTGTTTTTAACGCCTGCATTTTACTTTGAACAGTATCTACAATTTTTCTATATCAAAAATCCTGAGTCTGTTGTTCTTGATTTTTCAGGTAGATGATGAGGCTATGGACTTGAACAAGGAACTTATGAGCAAATTACTTGAGCTTGATGATGTTGATGCTGTTTATACAGATCAGAAGTAATAATTTTTATATGTTTAAAAGCTGTTCAGCAGACAACTCAGGGTTAATCTTCGACACTGGGAGTTCCTATCACATAATGTACGGTCTTTTTGCAAAAATGAAAATAGGCTCTAAAAATTATTGGGGATTTCTCAGGTGAGAAATTTGTAGATCTGACACATGCACTATCTAATCTTTTTCCTTTTTTTTTAAGGGTGGCCAGAGGAATGCTTTCTGGAAGGGAAGTTTATTTTGAAATTATTTGATTCAAAACCGAGGATATTTAAACCATGTATCGTCTTATATGACAAACTACAAAGTCCAATAATAATGAAACAAAGTAAATCTTGATTCCTTCTGGTTGGGTACGATGATCCCGGAGAGATTTATTTGCAACCATCTCGAATTTTTCTCTACTTTCGTATATAATTGGTCTTATTACATATGGAGAAGATAGTCAAGGAACTGTTTTTTTGCTCATATTATTAGCATCATTTTTGCATGTAAACCAAGACGCTGAGAATTATATATATGTCTCTTTAGAAATTTTCAAGATTCGTTTATATACGAGAACAACCAAGATAGGCCATTGCAGGGATCTGATGTCAGTTAGAAGAGTTGGTTTCTAGTTATAAATGTGACGCACTCTGGATGTTTATTTGAAATGGCTAAAAAAAATTATTATTGTTAATGCCAAACTGGTGTATCATGGATCTGAGCGTCAAGTTTTGAGAGATTCCTTATCCGAGTCCAAAATATTCTTTAGTTTTCTGACATCTTAACAATATTCTTCTTACTGGTTAATGCTCTGCCCATTGGAACGTGGCCAGATTATGGTGCAACATGTGTTATTTTTAAGAATATACCTTTGGATTACGTGAAAGGAAATCATTTTTGAATAAGGATTTGTTGTTAGTTGTTACAGTACATGAAGTACTGTACAATGTACAAAATGCGGAGGGTAAGACGACGAATTCCATTTATAATTGCTACTTTATCATACACATACAATACATACATCATGTATCACTATCTCTTGAATCCTTAGTATAGTTGCATAATAAGTATATTGCACTAGAATAAAGAAAAAAAATAGAGTTTATTGTATAGGTGTAGTGCTTCGAAGCAGTGTTGCGTCGTTTCTCTAAGCAGATTTCGTATGACAACACAATCTTCATTGATAGAGTACGTTACTCTTTTGGAACCCAGCATCCATGCAACCCATATGGAAGTCCATAGGGGAATTTGGCCCTAGCAATCTCTTCAAAAGTGGAACCATCTAACACCAACGCAAATCCTTCTCCATTTTTCTCACTGACAATGGAGATGACTACGCCTGCCATACGAGGGAAAAATAGGCTATAAGCTGTAGGCCAAGTGTAGTGAAGAAAAAGAAAGCATCATGCTTGAGTTAAAGGAGTTCTAAGTTCTAACCATCATCTTCCTCTGTTGCTCCTGGTCGTGCCACAAAGAAGGGTTCTGAGGGCACTGCACCTTCTTCATGCCAGTTCTTAGCCTTCTTTAATTCAAAATCAAGCTGCATATATATATATATATTCCATATCAAAGCACGTTCAACTAAATATATATGTGGGGAACCAAAGATATTTCTGACAGAAAATTTTAAAGAACTGATATATATATATATATATATATATATATATATATATATATATATAAATCAAACCTTGGTGAGGGTGTTGGGAAAGTTACAAGGTCTTTGTGCTCCGCAAGCATATGCATATCTGTATTTCTTCCCTAAATAATTAGGGTTTATGCTGCACATGTCCATGCCTCTCCCATGTTCATTCGGCTCCAATGCTGCATCTAATGTTCCATATGGACTTCCATCCAGTGGTATTCTAAACCGCCCAACCCTGTCAATCAATATTAAATAAACCATGATTTTAGACTATTTCCATTCATATATAAATTCACTAATAAAATCTTTAAGGAAAGGCAAATATACTTATATACTATCAAATATCAATTACCTAGCATCAGGTAGAACATCTTCACCATTAAACGAACGAAGGTTCTGCAACCTAAGCCTATCAAGAATGGTAGTATCTGAATTGTGCTCACAACAGTCAGCAATAATGGCCGTCACCCTCCCATCTTCATCTTGCTCCTCGTACGCATTTATGAAATGGAAAGTAACAAACAGAGGCACTTCCACACTTGCCACCTTCCAAATCACACATCCATCGTTAACAAAGTCCATAACACAGATTAATTAGTGAAACAAACACACAACATATCAATATATATGTACCTTTCAATCAACATAATAAAAGTTTCCATTAATGGTCAACATAAAATACTAAGTTAAAATTTCAATTCTGATAGAAGTTATAAGTTGACTTGGTGATTAAGCGAGAAATAGGAAAGAAAAATGTTTTGGGTTTAAATCTTTCATACTAACATAAACTAATAAATTAAGAACTGATATTGATCTTAAAAAAAAAATCAATTATGATGAAGAACACCACCAAAAACACCTATATATCAAAGTTTTGTCCTATCGATATCCATCATAATATGTATTAATTAGAGATAGAAAGATGAGTAATGAACTTACAATTTTCCCACTAGTCTTGCACATTACATGCATAAAAGCTCTGGATTCAGGGTGCCACTCAAACTTGTACAAAGGAGTAGGTTCAGCTTTGAGCAAATTCTGAGCACAGTACCTCAACGGCATTTCAGGCACAACAACATAATGTTGAGTAACAGGAAAAGAATGAACCCAACCAGGTGCAGGCCCACCCCTACAATTGACCCTTCCAATGACCCTCCTCTCATTGGTACCAGGCTCCATCCTAACAACAAGGTACCCTGCTCTCACCAAATCAGGCAACAACGTCAAAAACTCTTCATCCGTCACAATGGGATGTGCGGAGTGAATAAGACCCCCCAACGAGTCACTGTACTCAAACTTCCCCACTGTCTCCAACGTCTCAGGGTCTATCACTATGGACCCTTTCTGAGTCTCCGTAAGGCACACCACCCTGCCGTCGCCGAGTTTCACCACGCCGGTGTTCGCGTTGTCGGTCAGGGAAGCGCCAGAGAACAGGCTCGCCAGCTCCCCCACGTAGGCCAGGAAATTCGCAGCCTTAGGCACCTCGGAGAACTCCCTGTAACATATCTTCTTGTTCTTCTTCGCCGCCCGGTACGCCTCCGACTCGATTTGCCGGTGCCCCGCGACTAGCCGGCCGTTCCGGAAACCGAGCCTCACCAGGGTGGCGTAACCGTCGAAGAGGTGCCGGAAGTTGTAGTCCCCTATGTGCCACATGCCCGGACCATTCCTTAGGTACGTTCCTTCCTGCATGCAATTATTCATATTTATTTGGAGCATGCACCAACAATATACTTTTACTTGTTAGTTTTATAATTAATTAAGCTAAATCAATCACAAATTACAATTCATTTTTATTAAAATTATTTATTTTAAAAGTCATAATAATTATAATTTGTGATTGATTAAGAAAATCCATAGAAATTAAATTCATTTTTTTGTTATTAATTTGTTTCGATCATCTAGCTGTACGTATTGTTCATTGTGCATATCTATACTATACATGTTATTTATAAAAGGCGAGAATCATTGTCGAAGTAAACAAACAAACGGAGAAAATACGTTTGTACACTAAATTTTCCTAGTTATACTACCGTTATTTTATACTTTATAGACTCAACAAAATGATCGACCTGATGACGTCTGCATATACATGTGGTTGTATGCATCTCTGGTATCATGGAATATACCGACGACTAATGATGAGCATACATAATCAAAGATCCTTTGATGTTATATATATTAATTATTTATACGAGTTTGCGTGTTTATAGTCAGAGTTGATTAAAATATTTTTGACACCGACTTTATTCTTAATTTATTAGTATTGTTTTAATATATATTTAGTTTTTAACTAATTATAATATACTGATATTGGTTTTTCATTCTCTGACGTTATACGGGTATGATGACCAACAAACCTATAGTACTACGCTTAGGATCAAATACATAGCTTTATTGATTACTGTTACTGGTATTATATTTGTAATTTATAATGGACGGAGTAGCTCCCGGAGAAAAAAGAACCTTTTGTGTTGCGACAAGAAGAGATTTCTTGTTCTTTTTCACTTTGCTTTTGTACTTTCTATGGTAACTCGGGTAATTAATTTAATAAAAAGTAGTAAGATTATCTTTAAAAATTATGCATAAAGACATCGATGGTAAATATGGGGTAATTTGATTTGATGACCATGAATTATGAAGACTTACGATTGGTCTAATAGTAAAGGGAAAGGAAAGGAGAAAAAGGTGAGTTTAAAATTTTTTGCTAACGAAAACTAACACTAACAACTAAACATTTGTACATTAAAAAAAAAAAAGAGAGACTTACCAGCCATAATGGTATTTGCCCTTGAACTTGTAACTCTCCTTCCCATCTCTCTTGCGGGATACTAGTCCATGCAACATGGTGGTGGTGGTGGCAGTCATGGGTGATTCCTGGGCGTTCCTCGGGTGTTGGTGGGGCAATCAAAGGTAATGATGGACTTGCAACATTTGCCTTGGTCAAGTCTCGCAGATTAATATTGCGTTTCCCTTTGTAGATGCCTTTATTTCGAAGTGAGATATTGATATCAGGCATGTCAGGAACAAGCATAGTTGGCCATGAAATGGAGTTTCTGATTGAAGGCGAGAAGGTGAAAGCCATGAAAGTGGAATCTTCTCGGATTATGGAATTAATTGGAGAAAGATAGAGTAGAGAGTAGCTGGAAGAAGAAAATGGAAGGTGTGTTTAATTTGCTTTGAAGCCGTTGGCGTTTTAGATTGAGGAGGGGAATGATGCACTTATAGGACAGTCTTAGGACATGAATTGATTTGTGGGAATCTTGGATTGGTGGAATTCCTTCTCACTACGAGACATGCCTTGTTTTTTCTCCAGTCCTCACTTTGATACGTTAATTTATATGTATTTTTATTGATTTGGCCAAGTATATCAAGACAGTGAAGACACCCAAGTTAATATATTATAATTAAACTAGTACTTCACAAGTTTGAAGTACACAGCAAAGTTCAAATATATAGCAATGAGTTTATTTTTTTATATTAATTTCAGTTTTAGCTCTTATAGTTTAGATTACGTGTTATTTTGGTCTTTTAAGTTTGTTTTTATATATAAATTAAATTTCTTTATTTTTTTATAATAAACCCTCAAATTCTCATTTTATTCAATTTATTTTATAAATTGAGTTAATTAAATTATTTTAAACTTTTTTCTTTAATCAAAATATAATAAGATTATATTAATATTTATTACATTCAAAATAAAAAATCTCTCAAGGTGTAGACAATCCACAAGGTGTACAAGAATAATTTTCCTTTTATTTTAATAAAAGGTACTCCCTCCGCTCCTAATTACTCCCTTTCTCCCTTATTATTAATTTTTTTAAAAAAAATTGTTTGTCTCTTTCTATAAGATTATCTTTTAATTTTTAAATATATTAATTATTTTTTCTTACATATCTTTACTTAATTATCTCTTCTCAAGGCCCAAACATTAATGAGATCGAAATATTTAAGTTGATAGCGGAAGATAAGAAAAATATAATTTTAGAATGATAGCATAAATAATTGACAAATATAATATAATGAAATAAACTAAGGACTTTTATTAAGGGGTTTGAATTTGTTAAAATAATTTTATAATTAAGAATGGAAGAAGAGAAAATATATGACATTGCTAACTAATTTATGTTTATTAAGAAAAATTATTAATTTAGTTAAACTTAAATAACTTTTTAGTTCTTGTAAATTTTTTTACTTTTCATCCTTGTAAATTTATTTTTTTATTTTTAATCTTTATAAATTATGTTTATTTTATTTTTCGTCCTTATAATATTTTAGATAACACTTTTTCTTATTGTTCAAAGTGTTATTCAAAGTGTTTTAAAGATGACTAAAAATAAAACAAATATAATTTGTAAGAACTAAAAATAAAAAAATATTAAACAATAAGGACTAAAAAATATTTAAACCATTTAATTATTAACATTAATTTTTTTTTGTTATTGTATTGATTTTTCAAAATTACTCTTAAGTAATTAATGCATGGAGAGAGAATAATAATAGTGAAAATTTTATTTTTAATACCAAACTCTTCCATTCATCAATCCTCATGAGAGAGAAAACAATTCTTAGTATTATTTATGAACTAAATTAGTTAAGGGTATTTTGGACAAAATAATAATAAGTACAATGGATAAGTAGAAAATAATCTTATGAAAATTAAGGAATAATTTAAAAAAAAAACAATATAGTATAAAAAATAACAGAAGAAACACTTTAGAATCCTTTTTCATAACCTTTTAATAAACATGAAAATAAATATTTTTACCTTCATATTCGAGGGAACATAAGAAAGATGACATGATAAAAAATCTCTAAGTATAAGAAAAAAATAGATATTAAATTGTTTTAAAACTAGGTTTATTTAAATTAACTTGAATTACTCAAGGACTTTTAAATATCAAGATAAGATAAGAGGATAACATATATTTTTTTAATTACTTTTTAAACTATGATCGATAACTAATTTCAGTTAGTTTTTTACATTTTTACTAACTAAAAAATATGTTTGACCATTTTATAAACATATTTTTAGTAACTTTTAATATTTTTTGAAACACTAGTTATAATAACATTTTTAAAAACATTAATTTCTAATTTTTTTATATTTTATTTTTTTATCCTTAAAATACTTATTAAATTTTTTATTATCATTTTAAATAAAACATGATTTTTATTCACTTATTCATATTATATTTCACGAATTGAAAATGATAAATGTTACATTTATTTTATTTTTCTATTATTTTTAAATAATTTTTATTAGCGTATTTATTTTAATCATGGTACTAATTAAAATAATAAAAATATAATATCTACTCAAATGTATATTTTATTTATTTATTTTAAACTTGATTTAAAATATTTTAAGATATAGTATAAGATTAATACTATAATAGATAATATGAAAAATATCATAATTGAAACTAAAAAAAAGTAATTAAAATAATTTATGTAAAAATAAAAATTATAAGAGTTTAAAATTAATTAAAAAAACCAAAATTATAACACCTCAAAATATATCTTTATTCATAAAATAAAATTAAAATCTATATAAAATATCATATAAATATATTATTTTTTGTCATTATACATTTTTAGCTAGCTTGACAGTCTTAAGCTACAGTTTGAAGAAGTTGAAAAATTAGGTGATTTAATTTTTCATTATGTTAAAATTACTATATTATGTTAATAGTTTATATTAATTCGGTCTTGTTATAGTATCGAATCTTAATTAAGTAAAATGGGACTTTAAATAACACCTATAAAAGAAATTATAGCACACGTATCAAAATTTTGAATAGATCAGAAAATAAATTTATCCCATCTATATATCCTATGCATGTCTATGCCGCCTTTAGTCCTTTTTAGATTTATTCAAAAAGAACCGTCTCTATAAATGAATGTAACTGTTACCTTGAAATTCTCTATAAGCGATAACATCGATTTCAAATTTATTTTGGTTAGATATACTTAGAAGACGGAATTCAACAAAAAACAACATTTTTGTGTACACAATTAAAAAAAAATATTATTAGCACGTTTTTTTATGTTACTTTATATTCATTGCTTGCCTATTAATTAATTCAACAACTAATTTTAAATCTTAAAAAAATGATTTTATAAAATACTTCTAATTAAGAGCATATATTATTTCTTAAATAAGTTTCTTACCTTAAACTTATGGATTTTACAATGCTACATAAATTTGAGAACTCTATACAAAAATTCACTTCATTATTAAAATTGTTAAAATAAATGTTTAATTTAATTTTGTATTTTCTACCAATTCTTAACCTAAATGGTACATTTTTATTGATAAAAAATAGTTAAACAATGTAGCTTAATTATATAAGTAAGAGTGCCTGTATAAGAAATATCACATCAAATATTTTAACTACAATTTTTGTTAAACATTGCGTTTTATTTTTAAGTAATTTTATTATAGATACTCTAAATTATTAAGTTAGATTATAAACTTTCAATTAATAACTTTCAGATAATTTAACTTAATCTTCAGCTTTTAGCTAACGTTTTTTTTTTCTCTTTCAACATAGCCTAAGCCTAAGAAATCAACATTTTTTTAAGCCAAAAATAAGGAAATGATCAGGTAATTGTAAAATGCAGTGTTTCAGTAACTAGTTAATTAAGTAAAATGATTATTTAAATGATAGCATGAACCTTATTGATTAAATATATTGAGATCTACTACCGTGAGTCCATCTTTCAATTCGTAGCTAGCTAATGATTCATTCTCCATGATCGAATTTATAATTTGTGAATTGTGATCGTAGGATGGCATGTCGCCTCCAGAGGTGCATGTTGCGCATAATGCATCAACTCTTTCTTTGACCTTGAAATTTGATCGTACCAAAACCCACCACGTTTGTCTTTATGCATAATTAATATAGAATCTAATCCTCTCAAAATCAAACATGTAATTATGTTTCTGCTGTTGGCAATTAAAGAAAATTTGGCATCTTTACAACTTTAATTACTTTGACCTCAAGACGGAGCTCTGCCAAATTAACTTAAGATTTCTTTCCATTTTGCTATTCGTTTTCATTTAATTCCTGAAAAAAATTAAATATTGACACCCAGTTATTTGTATAGTCACAGGCAATTCCATGGTCTAGTTAACCATTGTATTTATCTCAACATTATGAAGTAGTGATTCTCTTAGAGAAGTTAATCGTACAAAATACTTTCCCATCTTGCTAGCTTGTTTGATGAATAGAATTGGCTACAATCCGGTCACTATACTGAAAATACTCTAACCTCATTTTGAATGAGTTTTACAAATATTATTTGATCACCGTTATTCAAACAAAAAATATGAAATCAAATTATTAAAAACAAGAAAAAAACAAAGATGAAGGAAGTTGAGGCACTGGCAACACCATCGATGATGATGAATTGCAAGCGGTCGTTGGGGCATTTCAATAGGAGAGCAAATAATGATGATGTTCTCAAAGAAATGAAGTATAATACACACCACACTTTTTTCATTATTTGAGTTATTAATTTGTTCCTATTGTTTAATGTACATGATCAGTGTTAATTCGTTACATAGTTCATACCCCTTTTGGAAAGTGGGAACGCTCATTATGTTTAGTTTATAGGTTGACCTGCATGGTTGTGCAATATGGGTCCGCATGTTGGCCACTCAATCTTCTTTCATTCAACAATCCTTAAATCCATTAACTCGATCGCACAAAACCAAACAAATGTGTTTGTTATTTGCACCAGATTTCATTAACTCCCTATTTTTAATCATTATTGTATATGCTTAAGCAAAACGTTTTCACGGGGGGAAATTGCAGCCTTCTAGTAAAGTGCCCCACGCAATATTTGTTAAGGTGTAACTTAAAGTTTCAAGAATATTACATAATCTATATGTGGGGATAAATTAATTACATCACCAATTGACCCACTCTATGTAATGATCTTTCATATTTAAACGTCTAACTGTGGTTTGCAATTGGTGGAGTTGTTCGATCAGTTGTTTTGCATAGAGAGAATATGATGAAGACCTCTGTAATTGCTTGGGTCTCTTCTTGTCCTGTTTGATTCCCACAACAATCCATAATGTACAATTTCTGCTCCAAGCGTATGTGGCAGACAAAATTAGGGTTTTCCCACAACGAAGAACAGTTAAGTTTTTATTTAGACCACGACCACGATTTATTATAAAAACTAATAATCAGTGGGTCAGTCTCCAAAACCAACAATCAAATAATGTGGGCGGTGCTGATGCGCACTGACGCACCCACCCACGTTTTGCAATCTCAGCAGCTTGTCTTAAGAATATGGGCTTAATTTCCCTAATCAAGCATTAATTAATTCTTAATTCTTAATTCTTTTATTGAGTAGTTAGAACTCT